>NC_058519.1:294550082-294702582 GCF_904849725.1 Hordeum vulgare subsp. vulgare
CCTCCATCCATCAAAATTTTGCTTAGCTGGACATCTTCCACAACTCGAGCAACCACTAGAGCTTGTCGAGTAGGAGTGGCAACATGAGCAGGGTGATCCAAGTGATCGAACGTTATGGGGGTCTGCGACCACTTGAGGTATATGGTGGTGGTGTTCACGGCCATGTTGATCTATCTGTTAATGACCATTAATCTACTTCTCTCCACGTTAGCAAAAATCATCAGGGTTGCTTGAACTTCCGGGAAATCATCTTTCTCTTTGTCATTCTCCTTTTCAGGATCCTTTCCACTCGACTGATCTTCTTTAAACTGTTGGATCAACTGCCTACAGTGACGAGTGGTGTGCTTGGGCAATATCAGCTTGCCATCTTCATTTTTCTTTGTGCGGAGTACACACGGTTGATCCAAAATATCTGTCTGACCCTTGGACTTCTTTAGGGGAAATTGCCCTTTGGGTTTTCAATTGAATTTTCCTTGTGCTGCCAAGACGGCTGCTTCTGCCGGAGTGGAACCATCAGCCTTGCAGTTCTGCTTCCGATTGGATTTGCCGCCAGCATCGTTGTCGACTGCTTTCCCTTTACCGTTGCGGATGCGGTCTTCTTCTTCGCCATTTGAGTATCGGGCAGCAATTTCCATCATCTTGTTGATGGACATGTCACCTGTATGACCAAACTTCAAATACATCTCCCTATACCTGACACCAGATTTGAAGGCATAGAATGCATGGCTCTCAGAAACGTTCTCCATCGTGTGATGGAGGGTTGTCCACCACTCAATATAATCTCTCAAAGATTCATCCGACTTCTGCATGCAAACCTGTATCTCGGACAAACCAGCAGGACGCTTGCACGTGCCTTCGAATGTTTTGATAAACACTCGAGCGAGATCCTCCCATCAGTAGATGCTAGAAGGAGCAAACTGATTCAGCCACGCCCTGGCCAAACCATCCAACATCAGAGGCAAATGCTTCATGGCGACGCTATCATTACCCCCACCAATCTGCACTGCCACTCTATAGTCATCAAGCCATGTTTCAAGCTTTGATTCTCCTATGAACTTACTTATTCCAGCCGCCAACCTAAAGTTGGGGGTTATCAGCAGAATAGATTGCTCTACTGAAGCACTCGCGACAAAAAACTGCAGTACCGCTTCCACTCAGACGATCTATGTCGAAACCATCTGTGTGAGCTGTGCCCGTGTCAATCCTCCTCTGCGCTAGTACATTTCTCGCATCAAATCCAGGGCTCCGCTCATCACTGAACGGGCGCCTGACGTCGTAGTGTCGGGACACATACGTACCATTCCTCGGAGGAGAGTGCACCCGACGGTGGTCATCGCGGTGATAACCAGGTGCAAACTGATTCCGCCCCTAACGTGTGTGTTGATTTTCTCGATAACCTCCGTCTTTTCCGACGTTGGGGTGATCCTGGACTGTAAATTGAAGAATTATATCTGCTCTGGGTGAATTACTATGTATCCTATTGAGCGAATGTGATACAACTGAGTTATGTTGTTGCGCTGCTTGAAGCAAAGTAAGAATCTGCTCTAAGCCTATACCAGCCTCTGAGTTTGATGGCTGAACGTAATCTGCTATCTTAGCAGCGGATGCAACATTTAGTACCGGAGTACGATTTACCTCAATGTTGTCGTGTCGTCCACTAGAGAAGATTTGTCACTGATGTCGACTGGAAGTTGGAGGACGATGACGGGTCTGTCCACTCGACAGTTCTTCGACCTCGCATTCGCCGCGAACGAACCCGGGTGGGTTGTCCATAGAACCCGCCATGAAGACCTCCGCCGCTGGATTGCAGCTCTCGCACTAGGAAGGAATATCAGACTGATCTGACACCAAGTAGATCGGGCTTCGGAGAGGTTCAACAGGCTCGATGATAGCAATCTACGGAGATGAGGGAGATAACGCGCGGCGACCCACTATGTGCTTCACCCATCGCTGAAGTCGTGAGTGACCGGATCGCTTGTGATGATGAACAGCGGAGCGAACGGTCGACAGCAGAGTCGAAGGCTGCTGAAGGAGTACGCCGAAGGAACTTGCACGAAAGTGTGTCGCCTCATGGATCTGGAGCACCTCGACATCGAGAGGCGCTTCCTGAAGCCATGCCGAGTCATCGGCAACGAAGACGAGCGCGCCGAAATGGATCTCGCCGCCCAAGAACGAATCGCAACCGGAAGACATGACGGAGAATCAAATTCACAAACTTGACGGAAGTCGCTTAGATGGCTGCCCGATGGTGTGCGTCAACTGTCGTGGGAATGAACCTGACAGTAGAGGTGTATGGTATGAAAGGAGAGTGCAGAGTCCTAGCTACGACACGCTTGTACGCAAGATGTATGAGTTCAGGCCCCTCGCGTGGAGGTAATAGCCGTACGTCTTAGTGCTCTGGAGCTTCTTGCAGTGTGGAATGTGTGTTACAGGGGGTGCGAACCCTTGTGCCAGAGGGGAGGGGTGGCTTATATATAGTGTGCTACCCCTCATCAACGCCCAACATCTAAGGGCTCGATCAATAAGGTTTAAAGGGGTACGTTACCGATAACGTGCGTAATTAATGCTATTCATGACGACCAACCGAACGCTAGCCTGTTGGCCTCCCTAGAGTGGCTTCTGGTCTTCTATGTCGAATGGTTTCTTCTGAGTGGAAGTTGGTTCTCGAGTGAAGGGGAACATACTCTGAGTGATTTTTTACCGAGTGACTTAGACGCCATGGATATCCAGTCAGAATCTTCCTTGTGACCTTCAAGTTAATAATGTGGTACCCTTTGGTAGGACACCTAGGTAAGGCATGTGACCCTACCCTAGGTACATATCCCCATCAGTTTCCCTGGCCATAAAATGGCCGGGTTGTGACCGCATGTTTTGGCTCTAAGTCGTTAGGCTATAGCCAATACTCCCCATCGACCATCATAAAACCCCCATGGGCAAGCGACCACCCGGGACAAGTACCTGCTCCTCTCACACATTCCATAAACATCATTCTTGTGTGATGAATGGAGAAATATGGTGTTGTCCTTTTGGATGAAAATCTTATTTCTCCGAGAAAAGTGAGAAGTACCTTAGTATTGTTTGGATAAGTCCTCGGAAACCCCGATCGCCATGCCTCTCACTACGTATGGATTTACCTTGGTGGATATGGACTCCTTGAAGCACCCTCCAAGAAGCAGAAGGAAATCCCAACCAAGCTAGGTGAAGAACCACCGAGGCTGAGAAGCCACGACAACGACGAAGAGACAACAAGAGTTCACCACTACTCCTTGGCCGGCTGCATCAACTATGGCAAGAAGCTACGAAGAGGCTAGAACACTAAACATGTCAAGGCACGCCAGGAACATACGTCCAAATGAAACACAATCACACTCATTATGCCACCTGCACTAACTGCAGGACCACGCACACCTTTATCACCTAACTATGTGCCTTGCTAACACCCCACAATTTTTCAAGAGGAAACATTGGGGATATTTTATTATTCCAGAGTTGCTACCAACACACAAGCACCCACTCGCACACTACGCGGTTACCTATCATCATGGACATTGATGCCACACAGATCCACCACTTGAGCAGCAGCATCATGTTGATCATCATGGATGATCGCGCAGTACACCATCAAGAACCCGATCAACACCGCCACCGCTCTGGCTAGGAGGATCGTCAGCCACCCCGAAAGGTCGTATGCCATTAGAGCCTCACCTCGAATACCTGCAAGCAGAAAAAAGACGGGAGTAGAAGCAGAAATCAAGGTCAGGTGTGAGGAAGAAGAGAGGAATGCCATGGTCATTTTATATCTCGAGCTTGGTGTAACGCGGGTGAAAGCCACCAGCCCCGCTCGTCGATCGTCCGTCAGTGCTCGCAGGCGAATCCACAAGTTGTGCCGACAGGGCACTAGCCCACGAGGTGAGTGCATGCTGCTTAGGCAGCTAGCACGTCGTGCACTATGGACCAATATATTATCTCTTTCGAGCTCTTGTGATCAGTACTCATTTGTTATCAAATACATCCTCACTCAAGAGAAATTCAAATAATGTTTGTTGTAGCGTTACCTCTTCAAACATTATCAAACTCATATCCGACATCCGAGCCAAAACTCTGGTGGATCGTTCATTGGACAACATAATTCTCAGCATAAAATCAATAGAGGTGACGAAGACACAGGTACACACATACACGTGCATAGAGTAGCAAGATCGTAGCACTAGTGAGAAGGTGAAGCACCATTTATTCCAACACAGATTTTGGCATAATCTCATTCAGCTTTCAGCCATGTTCCTCCGAAAAACTTTATTCACAAGAGCTATTGAATCTATTATATCAAACACCATGGTGTTTAAGATACTCCATAACTCTTTCTTTTAGAACAATTTGTTTAAGTGTGGAACTTTTTGTTCAACATTATTTTTTAGAGGTAGATATTATGGCAATGTATTTTAGAGTATCACAAGATTGTTCCCAAGCTAAGAAAGAACTTGAACAACGTGCATAAAAACATTAACTTGGTAATATTGGGACTAATTTGAGAAAGTGATTGCTTTATAAAAATATAGAGCACTCATACTTAAGCAAGTATATCAAACAGTGGGTGATGAGTGATATATTTACACACATTTCAACTTCATTTAAAATGAGATATTTCATCAAAAGAGAGACATTCGCTCCGATATTGCCACAAATAAGTCATGAATGCAAAGAATCCCGCAAATCCTCTCTTTAATGTTTTTCCACAGGAAATGACCTTAAAAGGGAAGAAATCATGTGGGAGAATGGAAAGGAAGGAAAATGTAGGAAGAATCAATAACGAGGAGGCGCCACAGGCTATCGAGAGAGAAAGATGGCATTCCATGCGAGTGCAAGCGCTCACGTGAGTGGTCATTTGGTGTGGAAACCAAGGTAGGTCATTCACCTAAACTACTTTTATAAAGGGAACCCCGTTCAAATGTCACCAAATGGGTGTAAAGCATAGAAAGAACCATTCCATCATCCTCGTCATCCACAAATGTTAGCTGCCATCATGTTCATGTCCATATCCACCTCCACCACCATAGTGATCTCTCATCTAGTTCATACTTATAATCGGACATCGCACAAGTATCCATTGTAAGACATATTGCAATCAATAAATCCCAAGATGTATTCTTCAATATTTTGTTCTTGATATTTGAACTCCATGTGTGAGTTGGTCGGTAAAGTATGGGATGAGTCATGGCCTTGCAACCCCAGGTATTTGTTAAGGGGATCAATGGAATTCTTGAACACAATGTCTTGTATGTGTG
The DNA here is from genome assembly GCF_904849725.1 of Hordeum vulgare subsp. vulgare. Lineage (NCBI taxonomy): Eukaryota > Viridiplantae > Streptophyta > Magnoliopsida > Poales > Poaceae > Hordeum > Hordeum vulgare. Next base: position 294,555,365 of record NC_058519.1, read on the forward strand.
AAATAAAATTTCGTGAAGTGTCTCTTGTCTTGTCTGTGTACTACATCCCTGCATGTACCTAGGATCATGGAATTTTAACACCGGTGAGACTAGGAGCAAGGAGACTATCAAGTGTTATACTGAACACCGGAGATAGTAAGGTTTATTAGGCTAACATTGATCATTTACTTTGGGATTTTTGAGGTGTAGTAGGATAACAAGTTGACGCCAAAGTGGGAAGGCCCTTATCGGGTGGTACGAGTCATGAGGCCTGACATAGTCCGCCTAGAGACCAAAGATGGCACTCCGGTGCAGAAATCATCGAACATGGAGAATCTATGCTAGTTCTAGATGTGAAGCATAGTTGTTAGGCCTCCCTGAAATCCTTAGTGTTCATCCAACACATACCATTTAAACACACATTGCCGCACTCTATTATTGCAATAAAACAAAGCAGGAGTAGGGTATTACACCACCAAGGTGGTCTGAATCTCGGTAGTTCTTAGTGTTCATCCAACACATACCATTCATGAGTTGGAATAATTACACATGTTCAGTCAGTGGCCGAACTCTCAAAGGTTTATTGATAAAAAATTATATGTAGGTTCTTGGAAACCGACATTTGGCGCATGAGGTAGGGGACTGAGGCGTGATATGTCTCCAACGTATCTACTTTTCCAAACACTTTTTTCCTTGTTATGGACTCTAATTTGCATGATTTGATGAAACTAACTTGAACTAACGCTATTTCAGCACAACTACCATGGTGTTATTTTTGTGCAGAAATATAAGTTCTCGGAATTGCATGAAACTTTTTCTGAATTTTTTCTAGAATTAATTATATATGATGAAGCAAAAATCCACCAGAGGGGGCCTAGCTTTGCCCGGTAGGCAACAGGTTACGACCACCCCTAGGTCATGCCATGTTGTGTGGTCAGGCCGATGAGGCTCCTCTGACCCTATTTCTAGTCCTACAAATTCAAATATTTGGAGAAAAATTCACAAAGAAGTTTTCATCGCGATCTACGAGATGGAGACACTGCCACCTTCTGTTCTTCCTCCCAAGGGCTGATGTGGATTCTATTTTGGGCTCCGAAGAGGGGATTCGTCGTTGTCGTCATCACCAACCCTTCTCAATCAAAATTTTCATGATCTCCCCATCGGGAGTGAGTAATTCCTTTGTAGCCTTCCTGTCTAAGAATGATCTCCCCATCGGGAATGAGATTTGGATGAGATTGATCATGTAATTAAGTCAAGTTGATAGGGCTTGATCCCTAGTATCCATTATGTTCTGTGAATGATCTTGCTATGACTTTGCTATGCTTAATGCTTGTCACTCGGGACCAAGTGCCATGATTTCAGACCTAAACATATTATATTCTCTCTGAATATGAAAATGTTTAGATCCTATTTTGCAAGTTCTATGCACCTATTATGTGTCTTGATCCACATACCCCAAGGTGGCAATAATTGGGGTTATTTCCATTGATTGTCGTAGTTTGAGGAGTGCATGTATTCACCATGTGTTAATGATTTGTTTTGATTCTCTATTAAAAGGAGGGCTTAATATCCCTTAGTTCCAAATGGGCCCCACTACCATGGGAGGGTAGGACAAAACATGCCATGCAAGTTATTATCGCAAGCACGTATGCCTGTATACAAAATACATGCTTACATTATATTGATAAATTGGAGCTAGTTTTGTGTCACTCTATTGTGTAATTTTGACGCCCTCGCCTTAATAAATCCTAATGACACATGCAGATGTGTACGATCAAGAGCAGAGACTCACGGGAAGATATCACAACACAACTCTAGACACAAATAAAATAATTCAAGCTTTATATTACAAGCCATGGGCCTCGAGAGCTCGAATATATAAGCACGAGTACAAAGGAGTCAACGCAAGCAACAATATATGAGTACGGACATAATTAAACAAATATTCCTAATGAAGGATAACATAAAGATAATCATGGATCAAGCATCCTAACTACTCCTGGTTATCAGCAACGTCCACGTAATAGTATGCTCCGTCGAGGTAGTAATAGCCCGTCAGCGGGATCAGCTGGCTCCTCGGCTCTGTCATCTCATCGCGGAAATCATATAGAAGGGGAAGAAGGGGAGCAATGTCATGATGAGTACTCATCCAAAGTACTCGCAAGACTTACATCTTTTGGAACTAGACAAATGCTAGAAGAGAAGGGTGTAAGTGCATCGATATAGCAAAATCATATGGTAAGTATGCATCGATATAAAAGCAATGGGGCTATATCTTTGGACTGAACTAGAAAAATGCTAGAAGAGAAGGGTGTAAGTGCATCTAGTGCCAACCTTTGCTTGTTTTGGAGTACTGAAGACAAACATGGTTGATGGACTGATGTGTTTGTGAGAGTTCGGAGGATAACATGGATAGAAGTCCATAGAGATTCAGTTTAATCTTGGAAGACGACACCCAAAAAAGTCTGAACACATTGATGATACCCAAAGACATTGGTGGTGCGCCAAGATAATCACTTGAAGATAATGAAATGCAAGGACGAAGTTGTTTGTTGTTTTGTTTCTTCTTTCCAAAGTCATAGGAACCACCGTTCTCTTAAGTGGGGTCGATGTGATCGAAGTCAGATGTTGACGTAATGCTCAACCCACATTTACCTACGTCTTCCAACAAAGACAATGATGGGAATCTCTTCCATAGTTGGTTGAGGCATCGTTGCTTGTATCCCAAGTCATATTGCCGCGTGTTCTTTGAAATCCGATCATTGGATCACATGTCGGTTGTGCATTCACCCCTAGTCATTTTGGTCATATCATGTAGGGCTGCCTGTTAGCTATAAATAGCCCACCCCCTCCACCATAAGTTGGTGGCTACACAGAGTTAGATACGAATGTTGTTGTTTTCGAGAAACCCACCTCGAAGACACTAAGAGAGAGAACTATCCTACAAGGATAAACCGAAATACCTAGAGCCACGGTGTTTCAACATTACCGAAGTCATTCTGTTGTCAGAGAAATGAAGACTTTTTACTATCGGTGTTCTAGGAATGGGGGTACCGAGACCTGCCTGCCTGCGGCCCAGGCCTGGCCCACTTCATCAACCACAAACCAGCGGGCCTGGTACCGCTCGAGACAAGTCCATCGCGAGGGGACAAGCATCACCAGAAGGAGCAGCATCAAGACTTGCAGGGGGCCTCCACCGGACCCCTCTTGAGCCGCGGATATTCGGAGGCGAGGTTCCACCTCAGGAGTCAAGGATGACGTATGGGAAGGACAGGCGAGCAGCAGACAACAGGGTGTTTCTATTTCCCCTTTAGGGCAAAGGGGGCAAGGACATACCGGGGTCCCGAAGGCATTTTCCGAAGGATTCCTTTTTGGTGCAACAAGGCCGTCGCCGCCCGCCAGCTGGGCAGACGTCATTCCCGGGCCCGTCCCTGTAGAGTGCGCAACGACTTTGCAGGCGAAGACCACCTTTGGGAAGGGGACCATGTTCCCCTGTTCCTCTTCAAAATTGGCCACGGTGGTATCCCTTCCCACCGAAACGATAAGGGAGGAGGACCCGGGCCGCCACTATATAGAGAGGATAGGTTGCTCCGTAGAAAGGAGGATCCACTCATTCACCCAGTAGCATCATACACCGCTACCCAGCCTCCGGGGGCGCACGAGCATTGTTCTAATCCATCCACCGACCTCCACGAGAGGCAATCCACCAAAACAGGAGTAGGGTATTATGCTTCCTAGCAGCCCGAACCTAGGTAAACTGCCTTGTTCGGTGTCTTCCTCACCATAGAGTGAGTTCTTTTCCTTGCCCATCGAGTAGCGAGTCGAGTTCACTAAACCTGTCAAGTGGTCTCTGTGCGCACCCCTGGTTACGAATCTTTAGGGTTTTGCGGATCCTGAAATCCGACATTTTGCGCGCCAGGTAGGGGTGCGCGTCAGAGCCTCCACGCCAACAGCAGGACCCAAAACTCGACTTGGCAACTCCATGGCAAGGACCACACCTGGCAGCAGCCGATCCCGGCGGTGGGCGGCGCCCGGGCGAGCAGGGTCGCCCCCGCTGTCGCCTGCATCCTCGGCGGATCGCAAGCTCCATCTTCCGTCCATCACGTTAAGCGTTTCCTTGAACGCGGGGGGAGGGCTCATCCGAGGCCTGAGACCACGGAACACCGCGTATGGCCGAAGATCAACATCACCTTCGGCCCCGATGATCGCACGAGCATCCTGAAGCCGCCGAGGAACATGACGCCACGGGCGGGCGCACCCTCATCGAGCACCCACTGTACTTCGTCAGCACGGTACTGCGGGACACGCGCTCGCGCTACCCCATGTAGTAGATACTCCTTCTAGCGCTCCTCATTGCCTCGTGCAACCTCCGTCGCTACTTACGGGGACACCCAATCAAGGTCGTCTCCGCCTACCCCTTAGAGAAGGTCCTGCACAACCAAAACGCGGCGGGAAGGGTCGCTGAATCGAACATCGAGCTTTAGGACTTCAACATCGAATTCAGCACGACTAGGGTCATCAAGGGAGTGGCCCTGGCTCACTTCGTAGAGGAGTGGACAGACACACCGGACCGGGGGTGGAAGGGAGCCAATCCCTTGCCCCCGGTGTGGAGGCACCCGAGGCATGGACCATGCACTTCGACGAAGCCTTCATGCGAAGAGGAGCAGGGGCTGGTGTCCTATTAACTTCTCCCATGGGAGACAAGCTCCGCTATGTCGTACAACTCTGTTTCCATCGTGCGGGAGAATGTATCCAACAACATAGTGGAGTATGAGGGCCTCATCACCGTACCCAAGGCAGCAACGGCCTTGGGGGTCCGGCGCCTCACCATGATGGGCGACTCCCAGCTTCTCGCAACTTCTCCAACAAAGAGTACATACCCAAGGATGAGCACATGGAGGCATATCTGCAAGAGGTACGTAAGATTGAGAAACTTTTCAGGGCCTCGAGCTCCCGCATGGTGGAAACAAGGAGGCGGACGAAATCGCGAAAAGAGCTTCGCATCGCGAGGCTCAAGAGCCAGCCGTCTTCGAGGAGCGACTCTTCAAGCCTTCCGCGACGCGTCACCTGAGGACCCGGCGCCACGCGGAGGGGAGCTCCCCCCAGCATCGCCCACGGGGGCTCCGGATTGCGGCCAGGCCTCATGGGCTCGGCTGTTCCTGGCTCTCGAGGTTCAAGTCGATGATTGGATGCAGGAACTTGGGGCGTACCTGCTCCACGACACATTGCCGGAGAAGGAGGAAGACGCGGAGCGCATGGAACGATAAGCCTCAACTTACTGCATACGGGACGACGCCGTGTACCGCAGGCGCCTGTTGACACCAGATTTTGGCACAAAAGAAAATCTTATTAAGATGGATTCAAAGAAATAAGTGCTCCACATGAAAAAGTTTTGTGGTGTTGACATGAATATTTTTGGAGTTTGGGTCATAATTGTCCAATCTGATAAGGGCCGAAACTGTGTTTCAACTGCTGAGATTTCATATTCAGAGTACTGTTCGGCCTATTAAGCCAACAAGGCAGTCTCATATGGAAAACATTTCAACAACAATTGTGTTCGCCTCGTCGATCCGATGGATTTTGATATATATTCTGTCTCAATCCGGGTTTGTGTGCGACCTGAAGGGACAAAACAAGATCAGGCTGAAGTTTCACTCACGGATCCGAGTGAAAAGTTTGCCATCAAAGTGGATTTCGCCATCCGAGTGGAATTTGCCATCCGGGTGGAAAGTTTTCCATCCGAGTGGAGTTTCAAATCCAAGTGAAATTTTCCATCCGAGTGAAAAGTTTCTAAGCACGAGTGGAACTTGGGTGAGATAAATGAATTCCGAGTGAAGGTATAGCTATCCGAGTGAAGGCTTGATGACCGAGTGAAAAATTTCCAAATACAAGTGGAATTTCAGTCAAGGAGTCATGAATTCAGAGTGAAAATTGTTATCTGAGTGAATCAATTGTTGACCAAGTGAAAATTGTTGTCCGAGTGAAAGGGGCTCCGAATCCTAGTGATTCATGTAGAATGTGGAGATTGGAATGTATTGTCATCTAGATGGCCACGGATTGGAAAGTGTTCAACATGAAAGTTGTTTGTAACGTTGAAATGGTCAACTTTACTTTTAAGGTGATTATCTTATAAGGTAGTACACGGCCTGCAGGGATGCTACAACACTCGGACGGTCCACTCCGCTATATGACCGATCTCGATTCAAAGTGGAAGATGACTTCGTGGAGTATTCAAGACGACCTTATTTGCAAACGTGATCAAGATGAGAGTAGTTCGTATCGTCAAGACGGTCGATTGTGGTATATAAATTGTCTCAATCGGAGGTCATAGGCGGATTTCACAGCCTACGCAAGGAACACGACAGAAGATTGGGCCAGATATGGGCTGAATCCGAGTTAGACTAGAAGTAGGACTCTAGGATGTGATTTGGTGTAGTTTTCTTGTAAGGAAAGCCTAGAAGAATCCTTTGCTTGTACGGTAAGTCCAGCCGCCTCTTATAAATGTTGGGGGTGACGTTCGATTGAACAACACACAATCAAAACATCAATATACTACTTTGTCATCTACGTTTTTATCCTCCCATCGTTTTCATCTCTTGTGCTTCGTTGTTCCTCGAATTTGAGAGCTGCGAATCCCGAGGCTCTAGGGGCGAGTGAATCGACCTAGGTCAGCCCATTGATAGATTTTCTCCCCGTAAAGGCAAAAAATCCAGAATAGTATATCAGAAAATCTAAGGTAGTTACAATATCAAAGTCACCGAGGCAAAGTAGTTCCGTAGAATCGAGAATGAGATTCAGGCCTATGGGAGAAATCGGTTGGACCGTGTTTCGTAGATCGGTGAGACCAAGTTGCAATGAAGATAAACTCCTTAACTGAAGACAGAATGATCGAAATAATTGTTTGAAGATTCAAATTCTAAAAGATACCGAGTGAGAAACACAACAAATGTAAAAGAGAAACATTTTTTATTATTTTTAAAGTATTTGAAATATATACATACATTTAGATGAGAGTTGAATGGTTCCGAAAGAATTTGAAAGGTCAAATGTGAACCATACAATAATCTCCATCTAGATGCGTGGCGGTGACTAGGTCACCTATATTAGAGTATTTGACTTGAGGAGTCAAGCAAGGACGCTTGATCATACGACATACTCATCGTTAAGCGCAAAAAGGGATTACCATTTTTGATTAAGCATTTCAATGTTGTCATATCACTTTAGTAGCTTTACCTCATGAATTGGTGTAAAGCTTTATCAAGGACATGAGTAGATACCTTCGAATGATGTTGCGTGGCATGTAGGTGAACTTGTTGTGGACGCTCAAAGTTGATGAAGATCTTCTTGAGTTGGGATCTATCCATGTTGTTTTGGTTCACTTTTTACCTACAATGGTTAGTCACACCAGGAAGAACATAATATATCCGATTGAAATGAGTGAAATTCAATATCATAGAATTGTCAAGGATATGATTTTGTTATCTTCTTGCTCCATCTCCGAAGAAAAGGTTGTTGATACTTGGCTATGTCAAGATTGCTTTTGATCTGAGTTGATTGAGTACTTGTGGAGTGTATTTCTTCCAAGTACCTACAAAAGATTAGATGCAATACAAGGGAGCATAGTTTCCAAGATATAGGATAGTATTATTAATTACATCATGGAATGGCAATCGAGCTCATGCCCTTGCATGCATCCAAGTGAGTCTAGCTTAGGTTTGAAGCATCAATGATGTTCAACTCACTCCTCAAATGACAGAACACTTTCTTATCAGGAGGTTTGGTAAAGATATCAACTTGTTGTTTGTTCAAAAGACCATGCTTGAGATTTATATCTCCTTTAACAACATGATATGGAATGAAATTATGTCGCACTTGGAAGTGTTTAGTTCTAGAATGTTGCACAGAATTATAGGAAATCATAATAACACTTTATTGTCACATAACAATGGAAATTTTCTAACATGAATTCCATAATCCTTAAGCGTTTGTGTCATCCAAAGCAATTAGGCACAACATGATCCAGCTGCAACGTATTCAGCTTCGATAGTAGATAAGGATACCGAGTTTTGTTTCTTGGATGACCAAGAGACAAGAGATATACCAAGAAATTGACATGTACCCAAGGTGTTTTTTCTGTCAACCTTGTCTCCGGCATAGTCTGAGTCGGAATATCCAACAAGATTAAAAGGTATCTCACTATCCTTTTCACAACCAATTTATGACACTCTTTGGGTGCTGCTTGGTATCAGGCATACAAGAAAACACTCAACATGATATCAGGACGGGAGGCACATAAATATAGCAATGAACCAATCATTGATCGATAAAAATTTTGATCAACTTCTTTGTCCTCCTTAGTGAGGTCAAGATGTCCAGAAGTAGGCATGGGGGTTCTCATACCTTTGCATTCTAGCATGTTGAACTTCTTGATTAAGTCCTTGGTGAACTGGTTTGAGAGATGAATGTACCTTCCCTCGATTGTTTGATTTGCATTCCAAGGAAGAACTTCAGTCCACTCATGATGGATATCTCAAACTTCTTTGACATCAACTTCCCAAACTTCTCACTAAAATGTGGGTTACTAGAACCAAAGATAATATCATCCGTATATATTTGGCACAGAAATAGTTCTCCATTAACTCTTTTACTGAATAAGGTTGCATCAATTTTACCAATCTCAAAACTCTTTTCAATAAGAAACTTCGTAAGGCATTTGTACGAAGCTCTAGGGGCTTGTTTTAGACCATATAAAGCTTTGCGAAGTTTGTAGACATGATCATGATTCTTTTTTTGAAGGAAAATTGTAAGGGAAAACCCCACAACGAGTTTTTTTAAATTGTAAGAACCAAAATTCGCGTCCATGGGGACTTTAACCTAGTTGTCTGGGTTGTACATCCACTCCACTAGCCAAGTGAGATAGCCTCACTTCCTTAGACATAACTTGATCATGATTCTTAGCGTTCACAAAACCAAGAGGTTGTTTAACATAAACTTCCTCCTCAGTTTAACCATTGAGAAAGTCACTTTTAAAATCCATTTGGTTGAGAGTTATATCTTGGTGATTGGCATAATCTAGAAGAATGTGAATGGTTTCAGGTCCAGCGACAGGAGCATAAGTATCACCGTAGTCCATACCTTTGACTTGTGTGTATCTGTCGTGGTTTTGTCACGGCAGATGTCCTCGTGAAAGGACTTAGTACTGGAGCCATCGCACTTTGGTGGTGACTCAAAGGGGTTGAACGGGAGTGAGACGGCGATTTACCCAGGTTCGGCCCCTCGTGAGGAGGTAAAGGCCTACGTCCTGCTTTGAGTTGTATTGATGGAGTTTCGATTACAAGGAGGGCGTAACTCACCAGACCTAGTACTCGATGATTTATAACCCGTCCTCTTCTCCCCTGGGACTCGCCTTTATATAAAGGTCGAGTCCTTAGGGTTTACAAGGGTCCTTTCCTTTACACAAATCGTGACTTTTGCGATCTGCAAGTCGCCGTCCTTCCGAGGCTTGGAGACCTTCTTTAGTATGGACTCCTTCCGAAGGTCATAAACCGCCATACCACTCTCGGCTTTACCAGACCTAGGCCCAAACTACATTTTAGATGAGTCGCCAGCTTTGGTGACCCGGCCCAACTAGGGCGGGTTATCAACAGAAAATATCCCCAACATTAGTCCCCAGATTGACTTGAATTTCCTTCACGCCAATATCCTTGCTCAATTTAAGGGCGATTCATATTCACTCTTCTTATGCACCATGCACTCAAACCACCATCTGTTGAGGAAAAACCTGAGTCGCCAAACCTCTTCTTGTTAGCTCCTTCCTCGAATCCCGGAAAGGATAATGACGTAATCTCTCAACAGATCCTTCGATATCGTTATCCCAAAAATTTCGGGGCGCCATCATGGCGAATCTTTATCTTTTGGCAGTTCCCGCTCACGGCGCCTCGATTCCAGCGCCTGCCCTATTAAATAGGTGGGGGGAAAGGAATGGGCGCATTTCACCTAGCCGCATTATCGCCCTTCTCTCCCCCATTATCGCAGCGAAAATCTCATCGCCACCCGAGAGCTCCGCCGCCGCCCGAAGACCTCGTCGCCACCCGAAAGCTTTGGTGCTGCCCGAAGACTTCGTCGCCGCCGAACACCTTATCGGGGCCGAGTAGTTTCGTCGCTGTCGAACGCCTCGCCGCTGTCGAGCACTTTGTCGCCGCCGTACACCTCGTCATCGCCGAATATCTCGTCGCCACCTCGAGGCTTTCCCATTCGTCCGAAACCTTCGTCGCTGTCCGCGCAGCACTCGCGGCAAAACCTTCTTCGGACGTCTCCGGCCATATCCACCAGGTTAGCTTCCGACATTTTAAGAGTAGATCCAAGTTCTTTCGAAGTTCATACCTACTGTGCTTTGGGCATCTCCCGAATGGCTCTATTTGTTCGTTTTTAATTGATGGCGATGATGATGAGAAAACCAATGTCCTTGATACCTTTATCTCTCCGCTCTCGATTTGCACACTTAGAGTAGCACTTCATCAAATCAACAGTATTATCCCATCTTAGTCGTAGGTTGCCGTCTCCGGTTATTTTCCGCGTTTATTTCCATCTGTCCAGTAGATCCATAATCTACCGCTTGTTATGTGAAAACTATTTGTAATCTTCATACTTCGCCATTTTTGGATAAATGCCTCTGACACCCTGGAAACATCGCTCCCTTAAGTAGCCAAAGTTTCATAAGTCGCCCTAGCAACCTGACCCGGGCCTTCATTGGCGGATCAAAACTTTTCCTCAGCCAGCGGACAAATTACTTGGCGAGTCAAATGAAATCGTTTCACCTCTTATAGTAGATGTTTTGGCGTGTCAATTCACTCGTACTTTATCCCTTTGTAGCATGGGCGCCGTCTTCAAAAGTGACTGGCTCCCTACCAAGGTTAATGATTCCATACTAGAGGATTATGTGAAAACGGGAAATATGGACCCTGAGGATGTTATCGGTTGGCGTACCGGGTTCGGAGAAGAAATCCCCAATCCCAAAGAAGGGGAAATAGTTGTTTTCGTTGAACACCTTGAGCGGGGGTTTAAACCGCCTGGATCGAAGTTCCTCAAAGACGCCATGGCTTTCATGAATGTCTGCCTCCAAGATCTAGGGCCCAATTCAATAAGCAACATATGCCAGTTCCAGGTGTTTTGTGAAGCTTACCTGCACATGGAACCCTCAGTTCCCTTATTCTGGTATTTCTTCCACTTAAATCGCCAAACGGAATTTCACAATGGCCTCAACTTGGAGCTCGGCGGTGTAAATGCTCAATGCCGCAGGGATAGCCCATTTCCGTCACTCGCCATGCCAAGCCACCCCAAAGGCTGGGGCGAGTCTTTGTTTTATTGTCAAGAAACCTCGCCTGTAGGTGAAAACAAACTTCTGGGTTATAGGGACGATCGCCTTCCAACGAATTTAACGATCCCGGACAAGCTCACCAAAGAGGAGGAGTCAGATTTCATTCCAGTATTGTCTGAGTTAAGATCTTTGACAAATAACGTCCTTAGTGGAGTTGATTTGATCCGGTGCTGGGTCGAATGGCGCATCCTCCCTTTAAGTCGCCGGGACGGGTTAATGTGCGAATTCGACATCACTCTAGATCATCCTCAATGCTACTTCCACACGGCTCTTATGGAAAGTGATATTGTCACCATTATCAAGAAGCTGACCGGAGAGCCCGCGGGAAAATGCGGCCAAATAGGTCTCAAACCTTTCTGCAAAATTGAACCGGCACCCACGGTAAACAACTTTAACCTGCGTTTTATCTTCTACTTTTTATGTCTCATTCGAACTATGGCTTCTTAGTAAATATGCCATTTCATAAAGGTGATAAATTTTGGTCCAAGAGGCCAAAAAAGTCAGCCATGAAGCAAGCTAGGCCGCCTCCAAAGAAGAAATCCAAGGGCAAGGGAAAAGCTGATGTGACTGAACCATCTGAGGCCGATGAATCCCAAGTCGGCGACGCACCTTCGGAGGTAAAAACCTATCCTTTCTTAACTCGCCATTCATTACTGATAACTTTGTATTTATACCTCTGCATCTCTTGAATAGAATGAAGACAACGAAAGCTAGGAAGACTCCGTAGAGCTAATTTCTGTTTCCTCCGATTCATCTCCTTCTCCACCTAAGCCGGCCAGGCGAATTTGTGGGAAAGTTCCCTTCTCACACCCAAATGCTTGTTTGGACCCAAATTTTCTTCTGAATAAAGCACAACACACTTCAAATCGGAAGTCCCGAAGTCATTCCGGCGATCTGGTGTCCGTTTTACCAACAAGGAACAAGAAAAGGCCAGATGAGGTATCTTTTAACAACACTTCTTCACGTCTTTTTGGATTTGCATTTGTAACCTGCTCATATCTTGGATGTACAATTCTTGCAGAGTTCTCCTCCTACATCTGGCGACTCAGTAATGTCGGCACTTCCGCCAATGATCCGTGTCCCTGGGTAAGTCTTTTGATAATTTTTACTTTGAATCTGATGGTGATAAGTTTTCAGTCCTTTAAATGCAACCCCTTCTCCTTTCAGGGCACAAGCGAAGAAAAGAAAGACTGGCGGGTCAAACCCTATCATAATCTCGGAGCCAACCGAGAAATTGGCGCCGATCCAAGATAACCCGAACCAAGACAAACCTGAAGATCAAGTGGATCTCCCTAGCTATCTCAAGGAAACAATGGATGCCCCCAAGCCGCCAAGTCCATTGAGAACAGCAGAAGACCCGGACGCTGTTATTATCACTAGTACTAGCTTCTCTAAACCGGCCATAGCCATTTTATCGAAGCATGTATCATCATCATCTCAAACTGTTCCCGACTATGAACTCTCCAAGGCCAAGCTCTCTCAATATGAACATTTGGAATTCAAAGAACTTTGCTCTAGTTTTGCAAGTCGCCTAGAGGCGAGTTATGAGATGGAGAAAAGCCTGCTTCGGATGCTGAAAAATAGACATGAGGTAAGTTTTGTTGTATACTATATTATCCCCATTAAACCCAAGGGCCGGGTCATCAGTAGAAAGATGAGCCGGGTCTTGATGACTTAAAAACTTTCGACCAGTAACCCCCAAGGGTCGGGTCATCAGTTAAGAGATGAGCCGGGTCTTGATGACTTGAAAAACTTTCGACTAGTAACCCCCAAGGGCCGGGTCATCAGTAAAAAGATGAGCCCGGTCTTGATGACTTGAAAAACTTTGGACTAGTAACCCCCAAGGGCCGGGTCATCAGCAAAAAGATTAGTCGGGTCTTGATGCTGTATAATTTTGTCTGAAAAAAATTATACATTAACCCCAAGTGTCAGGGATGTTGCTTGCAATAGTTCTGAGACTTTCCCCTTAACCATATGCCTCAACAGGAATCTCTAAATCAGACTGAATTAGCACTTGGCGACTTGAAGAAAAGCTTATCTGATCAGCTGGATGCCCGAGCCAAATCGGTGGAGAAGTATCGATAGGTCCTAGCTGAGATGGAAAAGCTAAAAGCTGACATAAAAAGGGATCAAGCTGACCCAGATGTTTTAACAAAGCGAGCAGAAAAAGCTGAGGCCAAATTGGATACTGTGTAACAAGAGTTGTCTGGCTTAAAACGTCAAATCTCAAACATGGCACAAGCCGTCTTTGGTAAATAACTAACTCTTGACTTTTGTAAACAAATACGTCTTATCTGAGTCGCTGACTATCATTACCCCTTATACAGGTCCGAGAGCCGCCAACCTTCAAGATGATTGCGTCCTGACGCTGAAGGCGATTTACACGTGACAGAGCAGCTATATACCATCAGTGTACTGACTGTGAAAGCGGTGATGGGCGCCAAGGAGGCTATAACATCAATAAAGAAGATGCTTGGTTGCCTATCCACGCTTCCTCCCCAGATTGGCGAGTTAACTCGGTCAGCCGCCCGGAAAGGAGTGCTGACTACGCTGAGTCGATGCTTAGCATATGCTCCAGAGATCAACCCAGAGGAAGTAGGGGCGGGCTTTCCTCAACTCAAGGATGATCGGTCAGAATTCGCCGAAGAGGACTACCAGCGTGTTGTCAAGGACTCCCGTCTAGCAGTGACTCAGCTTGCTACAAGCCTGGACTTATCAAATTACCAGGCCGCCTATGACAATAAGAACAAGAAGGTCAACCCGCCAACCTTTGTGACGACCAGCTTAACTCCGCACTGACCCAAGAATCGTTTTGACTTGGACCCGGATCTCTCATCAATCCTGACCGATGAAGATGAATTTGCCGCTCTGTCCAAGTGTAACTGGGTACTGGGCGACTTGCAGATTGAGGTTGGCCAAAGCTCGCAGCAGGCTTTAAAAAATCCTTATGTCGCCCTTAAGGCGATTTGAAATACTTGATCTGCCGTTTGAGGCTTTTTTATGATGCTTAATCCGCCATGGATAGAGTGATTTCGATCATCAACCTGTTCTAAGCTTTGAAAAACATATGTGAAACCATCTCAATGAATAATAAGTGATAACAAATAGCAGTCGCCCCAAAATATTTTGAGGCGAATCAGAAAAAAGATTGAAAAACCTTGCGGCAGTGCCAGGAAGGTAAAAAATAGTAATTTCGTCGGCTCATAAGGTCGCGACAGGATAGGGCGAGTCAAAAAAGCTCAAGCGCCACCCAAAATAGCAGTTTCGTTGGCTCATAAGGTCGCGACAGGATAGGGCAATTCAAAAAGCTCAAGCGCCACCCAAGATAGCAGTTTCGTCGGCTCATAAGGTCGCGACAGGATAGGGCGAGTCAAAAAGCTCAAGCGCCACCCAAGATAATGATTTCGTCGGCTCATAAGGTCGCGACAGGATAGGGCGAGTCAAAAAGCTCAAGCGCCACCCAAGAATGATTTCGTCGGCTCATAATGTCGCGACAGGATAGGGCGAGTCAAAAAGCTCAAGCGCTACCCAAGATAATGATTTCGTCGGCTCATAAGGTCGCGACAGGATAGGGCGAGTCAAAACGCTCAAGCGCCACCCAAGATAATAATTTCATAGGCCAAATGGATAATAAAAGTGATCTCAATGAGAGGAAGCCCCCAAGTCGGGAGGCGTTTTAATTTTATTGCTTTATAATAAGGACTAAAAAACTTACAAAATGCAGAGCTTAAAAGCTCAAGTGTAATAAGGCCGCAAGTGGGCAATATACCAGGGGCGAGTCGACTCAGCCTCCGTGGTTGGCCGGTTAGGCCGGAGATCCACCAGATAGTAAGAGCCGTTGTGAAGATTTTTGCTGACGATGAACGGTCCTTCCCATGGTGGTGATAACTTATGCATGCCAGCACGATCCTGTATCAGCCGAAGCACTAAGTCGCCTTCCTGAAAGGTTCGGCTCTTGACCCGACGGTTGTGATAACGCCGTAAATCCTGCTGATAAATGGCCGATCGGGCCGCAGCCAAGTCACGCGCCTCCTCTAAGGCGTCCAAAGAGTCTTGACGCGCCAGTTCGTTGTCCTGTTCCACGTAAGCGGCGACTCTGGGCGAGTCATGCCTCATGTCAGTGGGAAGAACAGCTTCTGCTCCATAGACCAGAAAGAAAGGGGTAAAACCCGTGGACCGGTTTGGGGTGGTCCGGATGCTCCATAACACTGAAGGCAACTCCTCAACCTGACATCCTGGGGTCTTTTCCAAGGGAACCATGAGCCGGGGCTTGATTCCCCATAAAACTTCCTGATTCGCCCGTTCCGCCTGCCCATTAGATTGCGGGTGAGCGACCGCAGAAACATCAAGCCGGATATGCTCTCGACGGCAAAACTCCTGCATCGCCCCTTGAGACAGATTAGTGCCATTATCAGTAATGATACTGTGTGGATATCCGAACCGGAAGATCAGCTTTTTCAAGAATTTGACCGCCGTCTCCGCATCGCAAGTTCCAACGGGCTCTTCCTCAACCCACTTGGTGAACTTATCAACCGCCACCAGCAAATGGGTTTTCTTGTTGGATGACATTTTAAAGGGGCCAACCACGTCTAACCCCCAGACCGCGAAAGGCCAAGTGATGGGAATCATTCTTAGTTCTTGGGCCGGCACACGAGCTTGTCGTCCATAACGCTGGCATCCCTCGCATCGATGAACTATCTCTTCTGCAATTGCATGAGCCGTCAACCAAAAGAAACCATGACGGAATTCCTTTGAAACCAAAGAGCGTGACCTGGCGTGATGCCCACAATCTCCGGAATGAATGTCATTTAGGATTACGCATCCTTCTTCGGAGGAAACACATCGTTGAAAAACCCCAGAGGCACTCCGCTTATATAATTCTCCATTGATGATCACCATGGATTTGCTTCGCCGAACAATTTGGCGGGCGAAAACTTCGTCTGTTGGTAACTCGCCCCGGGCGAGATAGACCAGATAGGGAAGAACCCAATCTGGCGTGACGTGGAGAGCCGCCACGAATTGAGACTCAGGATCTGGTATCACCAACTCCTCCTCTGACGGCAAACTTACGGAGGGATTATGCAAAATATCCAGAAAAACGTTGGGGGGAATCGGCTTTCGCTGGGAACCAAGACGTGAAAGGGCGTCAGCTGCCTCGTTAAGGCGCCGGTCAATGTGATCAACCTGATAGCCATGGAAATGACCCGCCACATCGGACACAGCTCTTCTGTAAGGCGCCATCACGGGGTCTCGAGAATCCCAAGTGCGTGAAACTTGCTGCGCCACCAGATCAGAATCGCCAAAACATCTGACCTGCGTAAGGTTCATCTCCTTGGCGAGTCGCAAGCCGTGAAGCAAAGCTTCATATTCCGCAACATTGTTAGTGCACGGAAACATGAGTCGGAGGACATAACAGAATTTATCTCCTGGAGGGGACACCAGTACCACACCAACCCCCGAGCCTTCCAGCTATCTGGATCCATCAAAATAAATAGTCCAGTATGTAAGATCAAGCCTGTCTTCCGGGGTCTGCAACTCCGTCCAATCATTGACGAAATCAACTAAAGCTTGAGATTTGATGGCTGAGCGAGGGGTATATCGCACATGATGTGGCCCAAGTTCAATCGCCCACTGGGTAATCCGCCCTGTTGCCTCCCGATTCTGGATGACGTCCCCGAGGGGGGCGGAACTAACCACCGTGATGGGATGCTCTTGAAAATAATGCTTAAGCTTCGGACTCTCCATAAACACCCCATACACTAACTTCTGCCAATGTGGGTACTGTTGCTTGGAAAGAGTTAGCACTTCGCTAACAAAATACACCGGGCGCTGCACTGGGTATTCCTTCCCTTCCTCCTTCCTTTCAACGACCACCGCCACACTCACTGCTTTAGAGTTTGCTGCAATATACGAAAGCATGGGTTCTTTCTCAGTCAGGGCGGCCAAGACCGGCGGGTTGACCAGTTGCCATTTCAAGGCTTCGAAAGCTTCATCTGCCTCATCTGTCCAAAGAAAATGGTCAGATTTCTTTAGTAATTGATAAAAGGGAACCGCCTTTTCTCCCAGGCGGCTCACAAAACGACTTAAAGCCACAATGCGACCCGCCATCCGTTGGACTTGGTTAACGTTTTCCGGTTTTCCAAGGGACGTGACTGCTTCGATTTTGTCCGGGTTAGCTTCAATGCCACGCTCAGACACCAGGAAGCCCAACAATTTCCCTGCAAGTACACCAAAAACACACTTGGTGGGATTCAGCTTCATCTGATACACCCGCAGATTATCGAAAGTTTCCTTGAGATCCTCCAGTAGCGTCTCCCCCTGGCGGGTCTTAATCACAATGTCATCGACATAGGCGTGGACGTTGCGTCCGATTTGGCTGCGGAGGCAATTCTGGATGCAGCGCTGATAAGTCGCCCCTGCACTCTTGAGCCCAAACGACATGGGTACATAGCAAAAAGCCCCAAAGGGGGTTATAAAAGCTGTCTTCTCTTGATCCTCCACGGCCATCTTGATTTGGTGATATCCAGAGTAGGCGTCCAAAAAGCACAAACGTTCGCATCCTGCCACCGAGTCAATAATCTGGTCGATGCGGGGAAGAGCGAAAGGATCTTTCGGACAAGCTCTGTTGAGGTCCGTGTAATCAATGCACATACGGAAAGTACCATTCTTTTTGATTACCAAGACCGGGTTAGCCAACCATTTGGGGTGGAAAACTTCCACGATGAATCCGGCGGCTAAGAGACGGGCAACCTCTTCCCCGATTGCCTTGCGCCGTTCCTCGTTAAACCTGCGAAGATACTGCTGGATAGGTTTTGCTTTTGGGTCAACATTAAGATGGTGCTCAGTGAATTATGTCGGCACACCAGGCATGTCAGAAGGTTTCCATGCGAAGATGTCCCTATTCTCGCGGATGAATTCGATGAGCGCGCTTTCCTATTTGGGATCCAGACCCGTCCCGATGGTGAACTGCTTGGATGAATCGCCCAGAACGAAATCAACCGTTTTAGTGTCATGCGTTGGTTTGAACTTGAGGGGCGGCTCAACATCTGTTGTTGGCTTTTTTAAGGGTTTCATGCCAGCCGGATCAACATTGGCCTGATGATACTTGAGCTCTTCTGCAGCGCAGGCGACTTCTGCATAAGCCGCGTCCCCTTCTTCACATTCCTTTGCAATTCTTCTATCACCGTCCACCGTGATGGGTCCCTTAGGACCAGGCATCTTGAGTTTAAGGTAAACATAGCATGGGCGAGCCATGAACAGGGTGTAAGCCGGCCGCCCAAACAGCGCATGGTAGGGGCTTTTCAAATTGCCCACCTCAAACATCAGCGACTCACTCCTATAGTTATATGCTGTTCCAAATGCAACTATGAGTCTGACTCGGCCTATGGGGTAAGCCGACTTGCCCGGGACGATTCCATGGAATACCATGGTTGAAGGCATCAAATCCTTCTCCAATAGGTTCATCCTTTTGAAAGTGTCAAAATACAAAATATTAATGCTGCTGCCACCATCCATTAGCACCTTTGACAGGGTATACCCCCCAACTTGGAGAGCTACAACCAATGCTAAGTCTCCAGGATTGTCAACTCTTGGCGGATGATCCTCCCTACTCCATGATATGGTCTGCACGGACCAGTGGAGGTACCTGGGGAGTGCCGGCTCAGACACACTATACGCCCGGTGACTCACCTTCTTATCACGCCTGCAAGCATTGGTGGTGAAAACGTGGTACTGTCCATTGCTTAACTGTTTGGGGTTGTTGCGAAAGCCGCCGTTGTCATCCTGGCCCTCCGAAGCCCCCTGTGGGGGCGGTTGATGAAAAACTACGGGCGGGTTATACCACCGCCGGTGATGCACCGGATACTGGCCGCTGCTTGGCTGCGAGCCCCCTGAGCCCCCGGCTTGGGAAAACCGCCAAAGGCGTTCTGACATTGGTTGGGTGCAGCAAACTTCTCCTGCCGTTGGTCCGGGTCACCATTTTGCCCTTTTTTTATCGCCTCCGCCCGAAACTCCCGCATCACAAAACAGTTCTCCCAGGAATGAGTCGCCGGTCCGTCTGCCATGGCATGGTGCGGGCAAGGGCCCTTGAGTAACTCTTCATAGTTATGCGGCTTTTTACCACTGTATCCCCAGTTTTTCTTCTGGAATTGGTTGCCATTGTTGGTGTTGGTATTGGCGACTAAATCCGAAGATTCCTCCTGCTGCCTTCTCTTGCCATTGGCACCCTGATTGTGGCGGTTACGTCCTTGGAACCGGGCATGATTTTTGGATGACTAGCCCTTCTTTGGCGAGTTAGCTTTACCGTCCTCACCGGGAACTTTGGTGTCGTCCGCTTCAGCGTATCTAGTGAGGGTGTCCATTAGCTCCCCCATGTCTTGGACCTTTCGCTTGAGTCGCCCCAACTTCTGTACCAGTGGTTCGTAGTGGCAATTCTACTCGAGAATCAACACAGCCTGAGCCGCCTTAATACCGTGTGATGAATGAATAATTTCCGGGACCCGTCGTGACCAGTGGTGGGCCGACTCATCGGGGCGCTGAACGCAGTGCTGCAGATCGACAATCGTCATTGGACGTTTGCAGTTTCCTCGGAAGTTTTTGATGAAGCATTCTTTCAATTCAGCCCAGGTCTGGATGGATTTGGGAGGTAAGTTTTTTAACCAAGTAAGTCCTGTCCCTTCGAGCATCATCGCGAAGTATCTGGCGCAAACCGCTTCGTTTACGTCGAGCATGTCCATGGCGATTTCATAACTCTCGACCCACGATGCCGGCTCAAGGTCCGGGGTGTAGTTAGGCACCTTCCTTGGCCCTTTAAAATCTTTGGGCATTCATTCGTTGCGAAGGGCGGGGTCCAAGCACGGCACCCCCACTCGTCCGCCGCTCCCGACGGGAGGGGCTGGGGCGACTTGTATGTCCGGGTGAGGTGGATCATCACGTTGTACTTCTTCCTCTTCTTCAGCATGTCACGTACCGCTTGTGGATGCTTCCATCTCGTTTCGTGGTTCGCCTTGTCTCAAAGTAGGATATTCCACTTGAATTGATGAAGTGTTTTCCTTCACCTCGATGGGACGAATCTTGCCAATGGATACGTCTTTGATAGCTTCCGAAGGTTCCTTATCTCCTACATAAATTGGCAATTGTTCGACTTAAGAGACATTAGTCTCATCAAACTTCACATCTACCGATTATGAAACCTTCAGAAGATTTAGGTGCAATTTTAGATCGAGGATGCTTATCAAGAATATAGCATTTAGAGCCGAATACCCAAAAGTATCCAACTTGGGGCTTGTTAGCGGTGAGTAGCTCGTATGTCGTTTTACCGAGAAGCTTGTGCACGTAGAGTCGATTTATGGCATGGCAAACTTTTTCCACGACCCGTGCCCAAAAATGTCTTGGAGTCTTGTATTCGTCAAGTATCATTCTCGCCATCTCTATGAGAGTCCGGTTCTTCCTCTCAACAACTCCATTTTGTTGAGGTGTGTACGTGGTCGATAACTCATGTGAGATACCTTCTTCATCAAGAAAAGTGTCCACATTCGTGTTCTTGAACTCCGTTCCGTTATCACTCTGAACCTCCTTGATCTTCACTTCATTGATCGATAAACCTTTCGATCAACTGATTTTGAGCATTCCGAGCAAAGTTCTTGAAGATTATTTGTACCAGCGACCTATCATTAAGAAATAACACCCACGTAAATGTGGAAAACTCATGAAGAATGACTAAACCATAGGAATTTCCATCGATACTCTTGAAAGCATTGGGACCAAAGAGATCCACGTGAAGCAGCTCGAGTGGTCTTCTAGTAGTTATGATGTTCTTCACGGGATTACTTCCACCAACTTGCTTTCCTGCTTGACAAGGAATACAAAGTCTATCTTCGTCAAAGATAACATCTTTGACACCAAGAATATGATCACCTTTGATAAGCTTGTCTAGATTACGCATACCAATATGTCCTAGCCTTCTATGCCATAACCAACCTTTAGAAATTTTTCCATAAGACAAGTATGGGTTATTATATTTTAGACAAGTCAACGTTGTATATACCACCTATACAGAAACCAGTAAAGACAATGTTATGATTGTCGCTACAAAACACTCGACAATCAATTTTCATAAATAGCACATCGAAACCAAAGTATGTTTGTCTAGATACGGAAAGAAGATTTAGCCAAGGGATTCGACAAGCATGATATTTTGAATGGATCTATCATCAGATATGGCCACCTTACTAAGACCAAGTACCTTATCCTTGGATTTATCTCCAATAGTCAGATACCTTCGAGGTCCATGGTTTGGTGTAATCTCATGGAATATGTCTTTATGTCCGGTCATGTGATCGAGGCATCCACTGTGGAAAACCCACTCCTTTCCACCGGCCATGTAGTCTCTAAGGTTCGCCATAATACTAAGGTTCCTCATGGTCTTCTCATACTCGATGTCAAAGTCCTCATCTTCATCGAAGTAGCTATGCTCCGCATAACCATCATCGGATGAAGTTCCCCCATAAGAAATAAGAGTTTCATCAGAATTTGGACTATGACAATGTTCATGTTTATGCATTCAAATGGCTTCAACAATGATATTGTTAATAGTAATGATACGTTCTTTGGCACACATGAGGTGACGAAGCTCAAATAGGCATTTCTCAAAGTTAGGATCGGTTGACTTCATTTTTTGAAAAGCAATGTATTTGTGGATAATCATATCAAGATTTTTCAAGGAATAATTTAGATATCTTTTCTCTAAGTCTTTCCACAAGGTATGAGAAAGTTTTGCAACTAATTAAGCACCTTTCTTGGTAATCCTCTAGTGATTAGATTAAAAGTGTTAAGATTATGAAGCATATCAATTTCATCATCATGAGACGGATGTATGGGATCAATGGGAGGTGCATAGGGATATTCACCATACTTGCGCAAATGGAACTCATCAAATATATCAAGAATTTAATTTTTTTCATCGTCTAAAGTAATCCCCATCAAGAATAGGCACTCTACAACTAAAAATCCCGGAACTAGTCACACTCATCTTCCTCCAACGGTGACTAAACCAAGGTTTTTGAGAACTTGCCCGGATAACAATGGAGGGATCGATAGAAGATGTGTCTAGAGGGGGGGTGAATTGACTACTTGTCAAGATAAAATTCCTAGCCTAACCCAATTCCAAGGAAGGTAGAAATTCAGTAGTTCTAACAAGTCTAGTGCAGCCTACACATGCTAGTCATAAAAATGGCGGCGGAAAAGTAAAAAATTTGCATATGTAAAGGAGTAGAGATTAGAAGATCAACCACAAAGGTTCACACAATGATTATTGGCATGGTTCCAATAGGTGGTGCTATTGTACGTCCATGTTACCGGAGACTTAAACCCACAGAGGGTAATGGCTGCGAGAGTCCACGGAGGGCCCCACCCACAAGGGGTCCACAAAGAAGCGGCCTTGTCTGTTCCACGATGGCTTATGCCCACAAAGGCCTAGCCTTACTCATGGTAGATGTTCTCAAAGTAGGCGATCTCCTTGCCCTTACAAACATCTTGGTTCAACTCCACAACACGAAGTTGGAGGCTCCCAAGCGACACCTAACCAATCTAGGAGGCACCGCCCTCCAAAGCGTAATATATGGGATAGGTCAATGAACTCCTTGCTCTTGCGCGTCTGAAGATAGTCTCCTCAACACTAATCACTCTCTCACAGAATATGCATGGGAAGGAGTGATTGATTTAGTGGAAAGTAGTTTGGGGAGGCCAGAGATCAAGTTTCAAATGGTTGGATTGGAATATCTTGGTCTCAACACATGAGTAGGTGGTTCTCTCTCAGAAAATGGATCTAGCAATGAAGTGTGTGTTCCAAGTGTTTCTCCCACAAGTGAGAGGTGGGTGAAGGGGTATATATAAGCAACACACAAAATCCAGCTGTTACACCTAAAGCGGAGACTCGATGACACCAAAGTTACAAACTCGATGGTACCGATTAACACAAAAGGCAGAACTTTTGAATATCGGTGGGACCGATATACACAACTCGGTGGCACCGAAATGGTGGCTAACGGTCAGATGCCCAAACTTGGAGGCACCGATATTCAAACTTGGAAATTCCAATTTTGTGTATCTTGGCAACAGAACGTTGGTTACGCTGAACTCGGTAGCACCGATATGGATTTGGTTGCACAGATTTGGTGGGAATGGCTAGGGTTTCGGCGGCTCCTAAATGTGGAAGTTGGTGACACCGAATTTTAGTATGTGGAATTTCACAAAATGGATATGTGGGAAAATGTCTGAGTATTTTGGTGGCTAACTTTGTGCACTTTGAGAAATCAATTCACTTTACTACCTCATCCCCTTTTAATAGCATTGGCTTTCCTATGGACTTAAAAGTGTTTTCTCACAAATATAAAATGAAGAGTCTTCTAGCTGGAAGCTTGAACCAATATTATTCCTTTCTTGCATTAGGGGGCATCTCTACATAAACCTTTAGCCAAAGTTCTCCATGGACTAAACCTGAAATATCTAGGTAAAAGTATTAGTCTAAGAGACAATGTATGTAGTCATGAACTATCAAAACTACCAAGGGAGCATATGTGCTTTCAATACGGTGGCCCACGTAGGAGGATCCCTGGTTGCCGGAGTGTCATGGGCATGTATGTCCTTCTCTCTTTGAGCTGTGAGCGGGAATGCCGCTCGACCATCGTCGACGGCGGAGCCACCTCCGATCCGATACATGCGGGTGAGCAACCTGCATTTTTTTTAGCTTCCCCGGTGACGCCATCGTAAGGGCTTTCTTCGAGGAGGCGATTGATGGCCCCAGAGGAGAGGTGATGTTTGACTCGTTCGGCGAGAGCGACGAGGCCAAGGATCATGCCATCCTGGAATCCTTGAGCAAGAGCTTCCGGCAACTGTGAGCGCACTATATCAGCTGTTTGGAGAAGCTGGACCACCGGGAAGCAATTCTTAAAACCTTTGAAGAGAGACTCAAGGCGCTCCATGCCGAATCGCAAACGTGGTTTGACATGAAACGTATGAAGATCAGTGACTAGCTGGTCGCACTCAACTAGGACGAGGCTGAGTTCATCAATCAGCAAACCGAGGTTGAGAATACATGGCGGGAGGACGATGAAGGCATCACCAATCATGATGTGAAACTCAGGACGCACAATATCTCCCTCGACTGCCACGAAGAAGAGCTTGCGGCCCACGAGAAAGACCTCACAGAAAAGCTTGGGGTTGAGATGGGCAAGCAGGTTCAGGTTTTGGAGTTGGAGCACAAACCTACACTCAAGAAGCAGGCCACTAAGTACGCCGACAAGCTCCATGAGGTCGTAGATGCCACTGAAGCCACCTGGCTCGCCAAGATCGAGTTGGAGGGCAAGGTGCAACAGTTGGAGCTAGACCTTGCTGCTTCTGGGTGGATTATCTAAAGGATGAAGGAGAACGCCCAGAAGGGCACCCAGGCCTTGGTGGATTTGCAAGTTGCGCTTAATAGCTAGGCCACGGACCTGGAGTCCGCCGCGACCACCAACTCTCATCTATGCACGAGGGTGAGCACCCATGAGGACAGCCTAAAAACCACTTAGGCCAGAGAGCCCAACCTTCACGAGGAGCTTGACAAGGAGAAAACTGTGTTTGCTTCTGTCGTGCGCTCCTCCAACGAGCTTTGGGAGACTGTTCATCAATGGACGATGCAGATTGCCGACGTTGCTAGGAAGCTCTCCACCTAGCTGATGACGTTGGGCTTGGAGGAGTGCACCTTCTCCAGCGATATCCTAGAGGCAGCGAGCGCGGGGTTGTCTATCTTCTTTGGGAGGCTCGTCAACGCCTTGGTGAAGTATGAGGCGGGGTGGGCTGAGGACTTTCTTCAAGGCTGCTGCAAGGTGTGATGCGGGGTCCTCCCAATGGTTCTAGTGAAACTCGCCTACCACAACCACGGCCTCAATCGGACCAAGGCTCTAACAAAGCTACCAAAAGACTTCGACACTAGCGACCTCGACGCACTTCTCGCTCCCATCTCCAACAAAGCCGGCTCCGTGACCCTGAACCATTAAGGTCCTGCCCGTGTGACATCCATGCCAAAGGCGTTTGCTTACGATTAATATTGAGAACTTGTTTTTATCTGTAATGCACTTTAATCCACAAGTATAGCTGCCTCCTTCCTTTTAACGCCTTCTTATAGTTGTATGCCTTTGATCCTTACGATTTGCTGGAAACGCTCAACAGTGCACACATTTTATCCATGGGCAATTTTTGGAATAGATACTTAGTATCCCTTAGGGATGTTGCTGTTGACAAGGTCGCCTTGCCGTCCTTGCAACGGCTGTTTGGGATGTTGGGCGGACTCGAAAGCGCAGACAGTTTTAGGAAGGGTTCCTAGCGTGTAGGTCTTTTCATTCAAGTAGCGATTTTGTTTCAAGGAAAGATCGTAAAAAGTTTAAAATAATTTTCACAACTTAGCTTTGTGAGGCAATAGTTATATAGTCATCCATATTGCCACCTGCGCTCATTGCCTGCCTTTGTACTAAGGATAAACGCCCTAAAGGGAGACTTTGTACAAAAGGGGGGCCGAGTGGCTCGACTACCGCCCGAGTGTTTCTTAGCGAGGACGCTCATACCTTTATGAGTTTAGCACCTGAGCACCATCCCTCATTGTCAGGTGGTTCATGCCAGACGTAGCGACTCGCACCATACGAGAAGGACTCAGTGGCTTTACTGTTCTTGCTCCTGACGGGGGAAGTCCGAGGTGAGTCATCAACGGGCAAGCTGCACTCAACGACGCACTTCTCGGATTCTTAACGAGTCTTGCCCGAGGTCTTGGACTTGTTCTCCCCCCATCCAGGGTACGCCGGCAGGAGCGGGTGCCTCATGGGCAGACGCGGCAACTGCCTCCTGGTAGATCTTGTCAACACAAAGGACTACGTCCTTCTTATCATCGTGGATGGTGATGATGCTCATCGACCCGGGCATCTTAAGTGTGTTGTAGGCGTGGTGGCATGCCTCCATGAACTTTCTAGTGATAGACGCCCAAGATTCCATTATACGACACCGACATCCTAGTGACATTGGTGAAGACCCTCTATGTCCTGACATGGAGTTTCCTACAAAATGTGACTCAAAGGGTTATCTTTCCCTTCGGCTGAGATCTCCCCCCATCCATTGTTTGGAAGGATCCCATTGGTTGAGGTGAGACTCGGGGATCTGCAGCCGCTTGATAACACCGAGCGAAATCAGGTGCAGGCCAGACCCACTTTCAATCCACATTTTTGTG
Organism: Hordeum vulgare subsp. vulgare; assembly: GCF_904849725.1. Lineage (NCBI taxonomy): Eukaryota > Viridiplantae > Streptophyta > Magnoliopsida > Poales > Poaceae > Hordeum > Hordeum vulgare. The sequence continues at coordinate 294,581,974 of NC_058519.1, forward strand.
CCTCTAAGGTTGTGAATTGTTTGTGAGACTAAAAATTCCACTCACCCGACCGCGGTGATGCGATCAGGGTGGTCCTTAGGGTCGAGGATGATGGGAGTGTTGTACCACTTGAGGGGCTTACTTTCTTCTCCCGCCAGTTTTGTTGCGTTAACTTCGCACGCCCATTGCACGAGCTGCCTTTGGGAGGAGTGAAAAGATGCGCCTCTGTCGGTGCACATGGCATTTATGGCCTTCTAAAATTCTTGCCCGTCAGATTCATCTTCATCCTCATCATTGTCATTATCACCGTCAGATTTGTCGTCTCGGCCTCTAGCATGCTTCTCTTTCTGTTGTTTGGCCTTGCTGTAGCGGCCACCTCGGCCATTGCAGCACTTCTTGTCGGATCCACCGGCACCATCTCGACGCTTCTCCTTCTCACACCTTTCGTATTCTTGCTTCTGCTTCTTAGCAAGCTATTCTACTTGGCGGCATTCGGTGATGTCGTGGCCCTTGGTGAGGTGGATCTTGCAGTACGGCTTGCCGATCTTCTCGCCTGTCGTGGCTTCATCATCTCCGGAGAAAATGGCAATATCCTTACCGGAGTCCTCGGATTTTGCCTTCTTGTCTCTGTTACGCTTGGTGTCAGACCCTATTTTTTATCTCACTTCAACTGTAGTTTCAAAGTCTGAGTTTATTAAAAAATTCAAAACAAATGCTATGAGTGTTATGATTGTCATTGTTTTTATGTATGCTTGAATAAGTGGATCCAAAAACCGTATTTTTATAACATGATTATTCTCAAAAGATACTTTTTCTCATTTCGACTATTTTAAAGCCTTGCTTTGGGTTAGCAGTACAAGTCCCTGATGATAAGGGAGTGCCTTTACCCAAAGATGGTAAGCTGGTTTTAGAACTATTTTAACTCTTCAATATCATAAAACAATTATTTTTCAAACTAATTTCCTATTTTTTTGCATGTCCATTTGTGAGGCCAGAAATGATATTTCTGTATGAAAAATCACTTTTCTGCCTTAGAAAAATCTGAGAAAATTTGGAGATACTAAGAAGGAATATATTTTCCATACATACGATTTTCAACCCCTATTTATGTTCAAAAGATTTGAGTAAACCCTTGAAAACCAATTTGGTCTGTTTTGACCTTTTGAAATATTTCGAAAGGAAATATTTCCAATAAATTCCCCAAAAATTCCAGCAATCTTCCCAAGCTATATTATGTGGCCATGCCAAGTTTCACCTCATTCCAAGGTGTTTTGGTTCACCAAATAATCCTAAAACCCTCTCTGTCCAGAATCATGTTGAAGCAACCCTACGTAGCAAAGTCTATCCAAATGGCTTGAAACTTTGCAGGAGTGCTCAACACACCAAATGAGTAGTCTGTGCCAAAAATGGGATATGCAGGGGGTAATCTACCCACATTCTCTTTGGAAGGGACAAATCTGCCCATTTGGGGGTGAACTCAAGTTCGCATTGTCAAACTTGTCCAATTAAGCTCAAATTTGGTAGAGCATCTTATTTTTGCATCAAACTAAATCCTGTTAAATTTCATCACCAGTGGTGAAGTGTAGCTACCCAAAACACGTGCTGAACACCTTCTGCTAGATTAGTAAAACACCTTCTACCTCACTCCACACCCATACACTTTCCTCGAACCTCATAGACCAAACAGCCAGCACCACTCCTCGACTACAAATGAGTGGCCCCTCCTTGATTCCAAGCAGGAGAGCAAAAAACCCCATTCTAATTTCTGGTGCAAGTCTGGCATCACCTCTTTAATCACTTCTCTTGACCAGCAGGGAGTCTCCCGGCTCTCAAACAGCTCAGGATCTTCCAGCCCAGCCCCAGGACACGCCAGACACGACCAAGGCACCCTAGAGCGCACCAGCATGCCATGTCATGCCAAAACTATGCTCTGGCAGGCTACATGGTGCGCCCGAGGCAAAGGTGGCCAGCCCCGGCCAGTTCGAGCCTCCCCCTGAAGCCTCTCCACGTCCTCGACAACCCTCCTGCATTAGGGAAGCCTCAGGGCCCCTCCTCCCTCGCTGTGTTGACAAGAGCAACATGTGCCCACGCACGCCAAATTCGGCCAGAGGAACGCGGCCACGCATGCACGCTCCTCCTTGCTCCCTCTCAATCTTAGTAAGTCGTAGGGGCCCTAAACCACGTCCACAATACCATGGTTTCGACCCCGAGCTCTCTCTGCCCGTCCTACGAGCCATGGTGAAACTACCACCGCTTCCCTCTCGCTACAGCACCCTCATCCCACTCCTCGAGAGCCTAAATTGAACCCCTAGCCATTCCATTCCAGTACAGCGAGCTCTGGTGCTCGAGATGGACCGACACCCACCGCTTCCGAGCTCCTTCGATCTCGGGCTACAGGCCAACTCCGGTGTTCCTCTATCATCCTCCGTGACCGTAGTGAGCATAGGAAGCTTCCCCACCACTTCCCCGAGCTAACCCCTGCCTATAGCACCCATTTCATTCACCTCCTTAATCGGCTCCACCGTAGCCACCTCGTCGCCGGTGAACCAGGGCCTCCCCGTCGTCCCCTCAACCACCAGCAGGTAGGCGACGACGTGATGGTTCCATTCATGTCGTCGTTGTGTCTCGAGGGCGTCGGTATCGCCGCCGGCGTGCCTCCCCTCCCCTTTGTCCATAGGTGGAAGACGACCCCGACACGTTTGCCCCACCTGTCGGTGGCTCTTCTCTCTGCCCATATCTCCTCTCAGCTGCTGACCGCAGGGCCCCTCGCATCAGGTCTGAACCTGGCGCCCCACGCTCCTGGGCTGGCTAGCTGGCTGGCCAGCAGGGTCGGCCCAAGCCACAGGCCGAGCTAGGCCTGGATTAAACCCTTTTTTCTTTTTCTATTTAATCCAGTTTTAAAATATTTTTATAGGATTTGTTATCCAATATAATTTGATTATTTTTCCACCACAATTCTCCGAACAATGAGTAGAATTTAATAGAGATGTTAGGCAAATTTTTGTGACAACTTTTCTATATAGCTGTAATTAAAAGTGTTTATTTTGAGTATTATAGATCCTGGACATGATGTTTAAAAACAATCTTTTGCCAAACCAGAGACAAATATTTTCAAAGAATACGGTAACATTTTTAAAGTGAGTTTGTACTCTGTTTTTTGAGTGAGGTACGTATTATTTATTATTTACTATGACGATAGATACCACGTTTGACGAAGGAATTGGACTCGAAGTCCCCAGATACTTAGCTGATCAAAGCAAGCAGCCCTTTGACCATGTTTGAGCAAATATTATAATGCATCCTAGCAGAGCAATTATTTCCGTTGCATATGATCATGGATATTCGGTAAATCATCGATATGATGTTTCCGATGGATCCTCCGGAGCACTTGCATTTGAGCATGATCCTACCACCTATGAGGGTCACCCTAATATCATGTTGACAAGTAGAGCTAAGCATAGTAGAAGCATGAGGAATATGTTGGTAAATATCAAAGGTGTATGAAAACCCCGTTGGGTGCCACTAATGCTCGAAGGTGATGATGAGGTAGGTGGCCATTTGTGAAGAAGTGGTGCACCGGGTATATTTGGTCTGAGTGGTTTCCGAAACATGAATAGATTTATGATGTGTCGACCATCCCAACCTTACATGTGCGACCAAATTACCCCTTTATGGGACGAAGCTTTGTTGATTACTTTGGTCGGTGCTAGCAAAGAGCCATATTACTAGTGGCGGGAGTGATATGTGGTCACTCTCGTGACGTGGTTGTGCCAGGTAGGACGACTATGCCGTTTTGACGTGTTCCGGGCATACCGTTGGTCCCCGCATGGATGGTACTGTCCAGAGTTGGTGCATGTAAGACGTACATCATGTGGGATGGGTACCAAGCGAGTGGACCTCTTTGTCTAGTCTCGAGAGGGGAAAGGAAAAGATCGGGTACTTACCTCAGGTATGTTATATACAACGAGTCGTGGATGACATGGAAGTTTCTAGGATCTCGTGGGTACAATGTACAACCTATGCAGAGTGTAAAACTATTCAAATACCCGTGTGCATGATCTAGGACAGTTGGGTAATCCTGCTTAAACTACGTCCAGTCATAAACGCATAAACCAAGTGTGTGTGTGTGTTCAAGGAGTTATGTGAAAGAGTTGATATGACCAAGTTTGGTGACATGGCATATCGGGTGAACCTTAAGTTTTCAGCCCCCAGCAGATATGTTGATATTTGTAACCTGTTCTTCTAAATACATCTAACTTATGTTGCACATCCATCCATGATCATGTTTATTTACAATTAAGCTGCTATCCACCAATACTGCATATTACTTGTTATTGGACATGATGCATTATCCATTCATGGGCTGTTTACGAGTACATTCAAAGTACTCACTGGTTTGCCAATGGTTATGTTATTGACTAGACATGGAAAGACCGGAGTTTGGAGAAGAATTCATCGTCAGAGACGGACTTGCGATCTAGGACGCTTCCCAGTCACAATGCCTGCTGGTGTAGGCTGATGGCATGGGCACCCACTTAGCCCCAAGATTTCCGCTAGTAGATATATCGGTGTGTTTGGACTTAGAGGCTCTACCAAAGTTGTCAGAATCGTGACTCAAGTCTTAGAATCTTAAGATCTTACGATCCAAACTAGCCCGTGCGATTCTATGATTTTGCTCATAGAATCTAAGTTTCTACGATCCTCATAGTTGTGATTCTAGGATTCACGATCCTAGCAATGGAGTTTCGATCCGATTCGGAATCGCGATTCTGACAACATTGGGCCCACCAATGTGAACTTGACCTTGATGGTCATTTGATGTATTATTTCGGTATGTTGGATGTAAGACTCTTAGTATTCAGTATATGTGTGTTCGGTGAGCATTGGTCTCTGGGATCACTGAGCATGTTCATTTGGTGATCTCGACTCATAACTCGGGGTCCCCATAGAGATGGTATCAAAGCCATCCAGACTATAGGAAGCCTTAGGTAGCATGGACGATAGCCGTACACTCAGCCATTACACTTCAGATTCTCTACACCCACAAAAATATCTAACCCTCTCCTAAAACCTTGTAGATGGCCGCCGTACCTGAGATGCTTCTAGAGACGGGCTTTCCCCTACTCTTGGGAGATAACCTAGAGAATTGTCAAGTACGCCGCACGCCCATTTTTCTCTACCACGAGCACTGGGTGAACACCGACACAAAACAATATCACGTGCACGTGATAGTGAAGGGAAACGACTCCCCGACTAATTGGTTCTTTGAAGTACCACAAATGGAGAATCTGATGTTGGCAGTGGAGACAGCCGCACGAGAGGCCCTCGTCCGTCTCCTCGACCTCCTTCTCAAGATTGCCAACAAGCCGGCTACTTGTCACCTGCCTTTTATTAGGGACGGATTTGATGGGAGCTGGACACTTAACCCATCCTCGGAGGACGGAACGCCACTCAGGTTTCAGACCTATTTCAGCCTCTCCGTCGACACCTTGACTCAACTTCTCATCAAGGAGTCCATGATGCTTCACCAACAACTGCACCAAGTCAAGGATCTACTTCTCCTGGAAAAGATGAAGACCCGCGAGGTCTAGAATGAAGGAGCAACCGGAGGGCAGTCAGCCATTGCCTTCCGAAGAGGGATACCACCATTCTAGACCGCTCCTATTCAGAGTCACCCTCTGACTGCGGAAGAATACACTGAGCTCGTCACTGCTTTTCCAACAAAGAGACGCCTTGATGGACCGCTCCCATCTCCCACACCTCTAAAGGAGGAAGGTACCGATGAGGATGAAGACGAAAATTCTGCTGAACCTGTATACGAGACCGAGCAGTCCGCCGCTCAAAGGAACTTCTTAGGCAATTAGGAGTCCTCCATGCGTAGTTGAGTGTGTGTATCGGTTCATTAGAACCATGAGTGTTGTGTGATCATGTATGATGCAAGCTGCATTTCTGCCTTAGGCGGCTTGTAAGCGACTACATCACTTGTTTTAATTGAAGGCATTAGATTTCTCAAAAAAAACTTTGTTCAAGTCACACACTAGCACATTGCCAAACCCCCCTTATTTAGGAGCTTCATCCCTCATGATTTCTGACCATTTCGCCAAATTGACCTGACCGCTCCCCTAACAGGATGGCAATTTCAACACACACAAACACCTTCGGCAACCCTAGCCCTACCACCTCCGGCATGCAACAGGGAACCGGTGGGACCGCTCAAGATGGATATCACCTCGCGCAACACCAAGGCGATATTTCCCCACCACCACCTCCTCCGGAGAGCCCGACTGTGGCTCAGTTCCTCCAAGCTCTCCGGGAGGAACGTCAAGGCAAAATGTCGCCATCCAACAGATGGCTCAAGTCTTGGTGAACAATCCTCCGCAAAACGGAGATGGCAACTATGGCTCTACTCTATATGAGTTTATGAGGACTACGCCTCCTATATTCACGGAGATGACCGAACCATTGGATGCCGATGACTAAATCCGCACCATCGGAGACCTCCTCGCGCTGGTCAAGTGCACCGATGATCGTGAGTAAGTCGTTTATGCTTCTCACTGTCTAGGACGCACGGCAAGAGCTTGGTGGGACGGGTTCCAAATCATGCGAGAAGAGCAAGCTATCACTTGGGCTGTATTCAAGGAAGGATTCCATGACGCTCACATTCCCCATGGAATGATGACCATTAAGAAGCGGGAATTCCGAGCCTTGAGGCAAGGTAGTGGAACAGTCAAGGAGTATCTGCAGAAGTTTAACCTCCTGTCAATATATGCACCGGAAGACGTTAACACTAAAGCCGCAAAGGTGGAACGCTTTATGAAAGGACTCGAACAGTCGCTTCAGTATCAGCTGGTTGTCTGTGAATGTTGGACCTTCTGCGATCTGGTGAACAAGGCCCTCATGCTGGAGGATAAGCGTCATCAATGGATAATACCCGCAAGCGCAAGCTGATGGGTAATGGTGGACCCAGTAACCCGCAGCCACGCCCATGGTAGTCAACCCGAGCAAGACCCAACTATCAGCAACAACAGTACAAGGCACCAACATTCTGCCAGAACTACCAGCCCTAGCGGCAAGTCAACACCAAGCCAGCATTCTAGGGCAGGTTACCTTCTTTGAATGTGGTCGGACTTGGCACTACTCCAGGCAGTGCCCCAACAGGAAGCCCAATGCACCGCGCGGCAATGCGCCTAATCAAGGAGCGCCAGGCAGGAACCAAGCTCCTGCATCCAGCAGTGCCACAGTAGGGGACATATTAATCACATCTCCGCAGAGAAGCACAGGCAGACCCGGACTACATTCTGGGTACGTTCCTCATCAACTCCACCCCAACAACAGTATTGTTCGATTGTGGCGCTTCGCAGTCTTTTGTTACTCAGAGGTTTGTGGAAAAATGTGGTTTGAAGCCTACCCTCCTTAATGGGCAAATGGCAGTACATACCTAGGAGCAGTGCTAAGGACCAACCTAGGATGTAGAGGAGTCCGGATCAACATTAATGGGATAAGCTTCACAACAGATCTCATCGTCATTAAGTCGCAAGGCTTGCATGTGATCCTAGGAATGGATTTGTTGGCCAAGCAAGAGAGCATAATGGACTGTGCCAAAAGGGCCATTACCATGACAAGCGACCAAGGGGTCAAAATCAAGTATGTCCCTGACCCTACATCCACTCAAGTTCCTCACATAAATTGCCTACCGGAAGAAGAGTTGGACCGAGTGCCAATAGTCTGTGAGTACCCGGACGTCTTTCTTGATGAGCTGCTAGGGATGCTTCCTGACCGAGACATCGAGTTCATCATTGAGCTCATGTACGGATCAAGGCCTATCTATAAGAAGCCTTATAACATGGGGTGCGAAGTGCTAGTAGAGTAGAAGAAGCAGTTGGATGAGCAACTCAGGAAGGGATTCATACGTCCGAGTGCATCAGGAAGTTCCTCAGTTCTAAGAAGGATGGGACTATCGAACTCTGCGTCGATTACCTTTCTCTCAATGAAGTCATGATCAAGATCAAGTACCCACTCCCCAAGATTGATGACCTATTTGACCAACTAAATGGAGGCAAGGTATTTTCCAAGATCGACCTCCGATCTGGATATTACCAATTGAAGATCCGACCCAAAGACATAACTAAGACCGCATTTGTGACCCGGTACAGTGTATAGGAGAACACACTCATGTCATTTGGGTTGACCAATGCCCCGGCATACTTCATGTACCTCATGAACAACATCTTCATGGAATACCTGGATAAGTTTTTCGTCGCCTTCATCGATGACATCTTAATCTTCTCCAAGTCCTAAGAAAAACATGAGCAACACTTGAGGTTAGTATTGGAGAAGCTTCGAGAGCACCAACTTTATGCCAAGTTTAACAAATCCGAATTCTGGCTGCACGAAGTTGGATTCTTGGGTCATACCATGACAGCTAATGGATTGGCGGTCGATCCCTCCAAGATTACCACCGTAACCAATTGGGAATCGCCAATCGATGTGAAGGAAATCAGAAGCTTCCTCGGACTCATGGGATACTACCGCAAGTTCATGGAAGGATTGTGCCGCATCGCTCGACCAATGACTCAAGTCCTGAAGAAAGGCAAGAAGTTCGAATGGACGACGAAATGAGAAGAAAGCTTCCAGGAGTTGAAGAAGAGATTGACTACCGCCCTGGTATTGGCTAGACCAGATATTAGCAAGGAGTTTGTGATATATTGTGATGCCTGAAGAATCTGGCTCGGTGGAGTCCTAATGCAAGATAGCAGTGTTGGTGCACTAAAAACTGGGGTCTCAAGTGCCTCGGACTAGTGAGCGGACACCGGCAGCCCCTCTTTTGCGACAAGGCGCGTCGCTCGAGCTTAGGGCAGAAGCAAGACTCATAAGCCCCCCAAGTACAGATTGCAAGCCCCCGGCAAGCACTTGCTTGTTGGGAATGAAGACGAGACGCCGACAGGAGCTCCTTGCCGGGGAGATAGACAATGCCACGGCGAGACCCTTCCACAAAGAAAGAAGGACTGAGCCCGGCAAGCTATCCTTAATGGGCAGATTGACAAGGCCTCGGCAGGCCATCACCTCCCTGCCGAGAGCAACAACAAGTGCCCCGGTAGGGTAACCCTACCGGGAAGGAAGAGAAGGCCCGAGGAAAGGGGCGGGCCAAGGGCACCTTCGCGACATGTGAACCCCTCCACCGACGAACACACAACCACCGATGCATGCACCACGCATCCACCCGCACGCCAGCACAACACCCCGAAGTTGCCACGTGTGGGTACGTGTCCAAACCCCCCTGACGCGGTCAGGGAAGTTTGTCGAAGCATTTAATGCACCGCAATAACACTGTGCCTGTCGGTCGGCGCTGTTCCACTCGTGAACCCACCATTAACCCACTGAGCCACTGTGGTGACGCCTTCGCCTATAAAAGGAGGTCCGAGGCTCAGCAGTAAGTCTTTTTGGCTTCTTGACCAATAGAAAGGATGTAAAAGGGACTGATCTACTGTAACCCAGAACAAATAACTGAATACATGCAGGAGTGGGTTTTACGCACCACGCGGCTCAAACCTGGGTAAAAAAGACCTTGCCGGGCCTTGACTGTTGGTTCTGCTCTTGCCGCGACCTCTCTCCCCGCCAAACCAGCAAAAGTGGACCGTTGAGGCCCCCGTAGGTGTCGATCTTCACAAACATCTTTGGCGCGCCAGGTAGGGGTGAGGGTCGCATCGACCTGACCTAGTGGTCAGCGGCCGGATTTCTTCATCCGCGCCACTACCATGGCTCCCAAGAGGAGGAGCACGACGGCGGCCGAGATACCCGCCCCCAGTGCACCTGCCACGACACAGGCATGAGGGGGCACGGGCGCGGGAGAGAGAGGTGGAGACCTGGAACTCACACAACATCCCGCTCGCCCGCGGCCCTAGCGACCGTACGCGCGCCTTAACGTCCAAGGACGGAGTTGCGTAGCCAACAGGCGGTGTGGCTACCTCTAAAGACACTGGAGGGCCCGCGGCGATGCCCACACACGACAGACGGCCCCGAGATGGCGATCCTTCTCCACCGCGACGATGAACCCCTGATCATCAAACCTAGGACACTCATGGGAGGCGGATACGCACCGCAGCAGGTAAGGGCGGCGCACGCTCGCGTGGCCAAGGAGGGGCGCCTTATGGCACTGCCAGGAGGAAGAGCCCCTCGCGTTCCACCCGCGTGTCGCCTCCCCCCTCACGGGCCGAAGTGCTGAAGCGCGCGCAATTGCTCCTAGATTTTCCTCCAACGGCGGACAAGATCAAGGAATGGAGGGCCGCCATTTAGAGCCTCATCGCCTTCGCCAACGGAGACGGGCCACAGCAGCCGGAGACGTCGAAACAACCCTCCAACAGGCCTGCGCGTGACCACGCGGAGGACGGCGAGGATGCTACCGCCACGGTGCATTCCCCGCCGAGGCGGAGGCAACAGGTTGTCGTCTACAACGACTCCACTTGGTCCTCCAACAGGCGGAGAGACGCAAGGAATATGCTAGGAATCTCATCGAGCCACGATGGGAGACGCGCCACTAATAAGACAAGCAAGCTGAGACTATCGCGGAAGCGCCATCCTTGGGGTACCCCGGTGTTCTACCCTACGAGGTGGGTTGCCCGGCCTTCACCCCAGAGCTCCGAAGAGTCCAGTGGCCCATCACCCGTACCTTCAAGCCGGAGATACCCGAGAAGTACGACGGCAAGACCTACCTGTCCGAGTTTCTCAGCATATACACCATCGCGGTGCAGGCTATCGGGGGCTGGGACGACAAGATACTCGCCAACTACTTCCCTTTGGTGCTTAAGCCCAACGTTAGGTCTTGGTTGATGCACCTGCCCAAGAACTCCATACCTTCTTGGAAGGACCTGTGTTAGGATTTCGTCGGCGCCTTTACTGGCGGCCACCGAGCCCCTGGCAAGGAGAGAGTATTGCACATCATCCCCCAAAAGGAGGGAGAAACTCTGCGCAAGTACATCCAGAGGTTTAGCCGCATTCAACACAACATCCCCGACATCCATCCAGCCGCCATCATCTGCTCGTTCCATCAGAATGATTGCAACCGGAAGATGCGGGAGCAACTGGCGATGAACAAGGTCCGTGACGTCGCCGAGCTATATGCTTTGGCTGAGAAGTGCACGCGAGCAGAAGCCGACTCCGAAGACGATGACGCTGACCCTCCATCAAGAAAGGGGAAGAGGCGCAACAAGAAGAGGAAGAACAAGGCCGTGTTTGTTGTTGAGAGTTCCGGCGATGTTGACGCTGCCAAGAAGGCTAAGGCGGAGACCCCTAGATAGGCGTTGCCGGGTGCGACTCCTTCCATGCCTTGGCAGCCGCCGACAAGCCGGACGGCTCCGGCAAACAGTACTACAAGATCCACCGTTTCAAGGGCCACGACCTCCAGGACTGCCGCCATCTCGAGGAACTCGCCGAAAAGCAAAAGGCTGAGTACGAGAGGCGCGACAAGGAGAAGGCCCAAGATGGTGCGGAGAGGTCCGTCAGGAAGAAGGGTGGCCACGGAGGATACCCTGGCAAGGTTCGAAAAAAGCGGGAGGTTCTCGCGTGACGACAAGACAAGGAGGAAAGCAAGGACGAAGGCAGCCCAGAGGACGAGTCCAGCGACCAGGAGTTATGGAGGGCCACTTATATGATGTGCCTCGACGAAGGCACGTCGCTATACTCTTCCCACTGCCAACTGAAAAAGTGGGCGTGGGAAGTGAGCGTGGCCGAGCACTTCGTCGGGGTCTATAAGCCCCTGAAATGGTCAAGAACGCACATCATCTTCAAATCTGAAGATCACCCTAACCGAGTTACTATGGTCGGGTGTTTGCCATTGTTGGTTTCGCCAACAATCCGGAACCTCAAGGGGATGAAGAGGTTGGTGGATGGCCGATCCAGCCTGAACCTCATCTCCCCTGATGTCATCCGGAGGCTGCAAATCCCAGACGAAGATCTCGAGGAAACTGGAGCGTTTCAAGGGATAAACCCTGGGGAGATCCGGCAGAAGGGGAAGATCACGCTGTCGGTAACCTTCGGCAGCGACCAGAACTACACGACCGAAAAGGTCATCTTCGACAACACCGACAACCCATTCGCCTACAATGGGATCCTAGGGTGCCCCGCATTGGCCAAGTTCATAGCGATATCACACTACACCTACAATACGTTGAAGATGCCCAGTCCTATCGGCGTCATCAATGTTAACACCGACAAGAAGGATGCGCTTGTTTGCACCAACCGCCTTTACCGGGAAGCCGTCGCGGCGTGGTCGACAAGGCGCCCGCTCCCGCCAACTCGGCTCCCGGCAGTAGGAAGAGGAAGACTGGAAAGTAGGCCCGTCAAGCCGGCCCCTACAAACGCACCTCCTCAGAGTACTGCGCTACCGGAGAAGAGGTGCAAGAGAGCTCTATCGGCAAGGACAACAAGTCAAAGGCTGCCCCGCCTGAGACCAAGAAGGTGCCAGCCAAGGAGGATGGTACGGGTGGGACTTTCACCATAAGTTTCACCCTGGACACCAAATAGGAAAGCACGGTCATCGCCTTCCTGCGGGCGAATCTCGATGTGTTTGCGTGGCAACCACTAGATATCCCCGGTGTTCCCAGGAAGGTGATTGAGACCCACCTAGTTGTCTGCCCTCACGCGCGGTCGGTCCAGGAGAAGGTGAGGAAACAAGCTCTGGAGCGTCAAGAGTTCATTGCCGAAGAGATCAAGAAGATAGAAGCAGCAGACCTAGTTAGGGGACTCATCCATCCTACGTGGTTGGCCAATCCAGTCGTGGTGCGCAAGGCGAACGGGAAGTGGCGGCTGTGTATCGATTTCATCGATGTCAATAAAGCTTGCGCAAAAGACCATTTCCCCTTGCCGCACATCGGCGAGATTGTCGACTCCACTGTTGGCTGTGATCTGCTGTCCTTCCTCGACGCCTACTCGGGATATCACCATATTTTCATGGTTGAGGAAGATGAAGAGAAGACCGCGTTCATTACCCCGTGCGCCACGTACTGCTTTGTGCGTATGCCTTTCGGGTTGAAGAATGTTGTATCCACGTTCGCGAGGGTCATCCAGATTGGTTTTGAGCCCCAGCTCCACAGAAACATGGAAGCTTATATGGATGACATAGTGGTCAATACCATGGTCAAGGCGACGCTCATACATGATTTGGAGGAGACGTTCGCCAACATACGCAAGATCAACCTCAAGCTCAACACTGAAATGTGCGTCTTCGGTGTCCCATCCGGCAAGCTTCTGGGGTTCTTCGTGTCCCAACAGGGGATCGAAGCAAATCCCGACAAGATCAAGGCCATCTAACAGATCGAGGCACCGAAGCACGTCAAGGATGTAAAGCACCTAGCCGGTTGTGTCGCCGCTTTGAGCAGATTCATCTCCAAGTCCGCTGAGCGTGCCTTGCCCTTTTTAAAAATCTTGAAAAAGGCAGGGCCCATGAGTGGACCCTGGAAGTAGAAGCGGTTTTGCAAGACCTGAAGAAGTATCTTTCCACTGGGCCAACCCTGGTTGTGCCTAGGCCACAGGAGCCACTGCTCTTGTACCTAGCCGCGACCAACCAAGTGGTTTGTATTGCTATGGTGGCGCAGATGGAAGAGGCTAAAGCTATGCTGGCAGAAGCTGCACCATCAGGAAAAGTAGGGCCGGCCCGTGAACCAAGATCCCCAATAGAGGAGGGGACCAGTGATGCCAGACCACCGCCATGCGACGAGCCGCCGTGGAAGAATAAAAAGGTGCAGCGCCCCTTCTATTTCGTCAGCTCCCTCCTACATAGAGCGCGGTCGAGATACTCGAGGGTGCAAAAATTGCTCTTCGGCCTCCTCATGGCCTCGAGGAAGCTCCGCCATTACTTCCAAGCACACGAGGTCACCGTCGTCGCCCGTTTCCCGCTACAAAGGGTTGTGCGGAACCCTGATGCCACTGGCAAGATAGTGGAATGGACATTGGAGTTATCCAGCTTCGGCCTAAAGTTCGAGCACATCAACCATCCAGAGCGGAGCCTTGGCGGAGTTTATTGCTTAGTGGACTCCAACACCCGACGACGAGATTCAAGAATCAGCGCTCCCGTGCAAGGAAGAAACCCAAGAGTGGACCATGTACTTTGACGGTGCGTTCTCACTCCAAGGGGCAGGGGCCGCCGTTCTGCTTATCGCCCCCACCGGAGAACACTTGAAGTACGTGGTGCAAATGTACTTCCTTCGTGAGCAGTCGACCGACAATACTACCGAGTACGAGGGGCTCCTCGCCGGTCTCAGGATCGCATAAGACCTCGGAATCAGAAAGTTGGTCATTAGAGGCGACTCGCAGTTGGTCGTCTGGCAAGTCAACAAGGACTACTAGAGCTCGCTGATGGAGGCATACGTCGAAGAAGTGAGGAAGCTGGAAGAGCGCTTCGACGGTCTACAAGCAGAGCACATCCCTCGTGCCAAAAATACCATCGTCGATGACCTGACGTAGCATGCAGCTCTTAAGTTACCTGTGGAACCAGGGACTTTCGTGCTACGGCTCACCCAACCATCCGTACGACATCAGCCCGACAAGAAAAGAGAAGGAAGTTGGACTCCGGCGATTACTGCCCAAAACACGTGCCGTGAAATTCTAGCAAGGGTCCTGCCGGGGAAGAGGTTGTCGGGGAAGACTTCCAGCCTACCGGGGGGATACCACCCCCTTGGAAGACATTCCTTTGGTCCTTGCTGTCGAACCACGCGGCATGGGCATAACGAATCGTCCAGTACCTTCAGACTCGGGAGCTGCCCGAAAAGCAGGAAGAAGCGGAAAGAGTAGCCCGTTAGTACAACATGTATCAGTTCATTGACGATACTCTATACAGAAGACGAGTGCACGGAGTGAAATTGAAGTGCATCCCCCAAGACGAAGCCCTGGAGCTGTTGGCCGAGATACACGGAGGCATATGTGGCTCCCACATAGGGTCAAGAGGGCTTGCCTGTAAAGCATTCTGGGAAGGTTTCTTTTGGCCCACAGCACTCCAGGATGCAACGGAACTAGTAATCAAGTGTGAATCGTGTGAGTTCAATTCGAAGAAAGCTCGTCAACCTGCTCAAGCACTACAGACAATCCCTCTCTCCTGGCCGTTTTTGCTCTGGGGCTCGATATACTCGGCCCCTTTCCTCGAGCTGCGGGCGGCTTTGAGTACTTGTACGTGGCAATTGACAAGTTCACAAAGTGGCCGGAAGTGGAACCAGTGAGGAAGGTGACTGTGCAGTCAGCCATTAAGTTCTTCAAAGGGATAGTCTGCCGTTTGGGTGTCCCAAACAGAATCATCATGGACAACGGCACCCAATTCACAAGGCGCGCCTTCATGCAGTACGCCCAAGATCTCGGAAGCCGAATATACTTTACTTCTGTTGCCCACCCAAGGAGCAACGGGAAAGCGGAAAGGGAAAATGTTGAAGTGCTGCGAGGGTAGAAAACAAGAACTTTTGACAAGCTGCGCAAACATGGAAGGAACTGGATTGACGAGCTACCGACGGTTCTTCGATCGATCAGAATGATGCCAAATCGAGAGACCGGCCAGACAACCTTCTCCCTGGTTTACGGGGCGGAGGCAGTTCCTACCACAGAACTCATTTATGGATCGCCTCGGGTGCTCGCTCACGATGAACTCGAGCAAGAGCAGCAGCGCTAAGACGACGCCATGCTCCTTGAGGAAAGCCGTCTTCAGGCAGCTATGCGAGCATCTCGCTACTAGCAAGCCCTGCGTCGCTACCATTGCTGCAAGGTGTGAGCCCGAAGTCTTGCGGAAGGCGAACTTGTACTGCGGCAAATTTAGTCAGCCAAGAACTCAAACAAGTTGACACCGAAGTGGGAAGGCCCATATCGGGTAGTGCGAGTCACCAGGCCTGGCGCATCCGACTGGAGACACAGGATGGAATTCTGGTGAGCAACTCCTGGAACATCGAACATCTTTCCAAGTTCTACCCATAGGGAGAGGCCGCCGGGTATACCGGCAACCACCTTTTGTACAAGTGTTGTCGATGTTGCATATTATCCTTTGTACAGAGCCACGCGAAGACCCTGAGCGTAGTCAAATAAAGCTTAGTGTTATGCATCATCTAGATTTCTCATGATTAAAATCATGCATGCATATAATCTAGGATTTGGTGTAGCTCATAAACTGACAAGCACCAAGATATCTATGTCTATTTTCTCTTCTTTCTTACCGGAAAGAACAAGTCCTCCTCCGTGCACAAGTTTGCCAAGGGGAGGCTAAGAGGAAGAGGCACACAACATACAAAACAAGAACGATCCCGGAGTGAAAAGGAGAGTCGCGGTCCAAGTGATAGCTGACAAAACTCGGAATAAACTACTAGCTCAAGGTATAGCTCCTTACGAGTGCCTTCAAAAACTCTTATATGGAAAACTTGTGCACCAAAGAGCCTAGCCGCGCGTGCCCTGAATACTATCTGGAAGCGCGCCTATCGACTAGTGGAATTTGATGGCCACCTCGTTGAAAAGAGGCGTTCTCGATAGTGCGAAGGCAAAACACAAAGGTGGCAAGGCACCTCGCCGCTGGTGACGGCCCCAACAAGGAAGCCAAGGCCGATCTCTCGCGGCATGCCCGGCAAGATATGCCTGCGGAAACACAACACATGGATAAACCATATAAAGATAGGGCGACTGAAAGGAAATGACACCCAGTCGATAAAAATAACGAGTATATTACAACCACTCATAAGCGCATTTTAAGCTTAAAAGTGCCCATGACTTTAAGGTCGCAGGGACAGCGGTACGCGAAGTCGTTATTCCCGGCGGGAACCTTGCACCTCTTGACTCGGTCCACCTTGTTGACGATGGGCATGATGAGCTCTTCGAGCGCCTTGAGGTCCACACCCTCCGGTATGCGCCCAACGGTGAAGCTCATGCCGGGGTTTTGGTACGCTTGTTTGATGACCACCTTCAAGAGAATGCCTCGACAGACCCTGCAGGACTCATCAGCAAGGCGCACTAAGTCATCGGCCTGGCGCTGCTTCAAAACGTTCTCCACGCCTTCGAAGAACAAGGTCAGCTAGGTGCTATGGGACACCGCCGGGTCTGAAGGGTAGCCGAAGCCCTAGATTACCATGGCGGACATCTGCGTGTCAACCCTTCTGGCCACGTCGACAAGACGCTAAGTCCACAACTCGATGTCGAGTGCATAAGCTGCGCAGGCCGGGGAAATTGACTTGAGCTCGTTAGCCTCGCCCTAGAGCTTCACGACCAGGGCCTCCTCGCAAGCTTGACTGTGTTGGAGAGCTTGCTCCGAAGAGACCAGTTTCCCTTGCAGCGCAGCGACCGTGTTATCGGCGGAGAGGAGCTTGGCGGAAGTATCCTAGGCGGCAGCTTGAGCCTCCGTCAAGCTAGAGAGGGTCTTTCCCCTCTCGGTCCTGAGCTCCAGGGCCTCCTTCTTGAGCTCGGCGAGGCTCACTTCCAGCTCCCTCGCTCATGCGGCAAGCTCGTCCTTCGCCCCTTCGGCGGCAACGGTCCTGTCCGCCATCTTCTTCAACTCCACAGCAAAGTTGGAGGCCTGGGCGGCAAGGGAATTTTTGTGCTGCTCCGCCAACTCTTGGGTACGCTGCACCACGAGACGCTCGACCTCCTCGTCTTTTGCACGAAGGCGGGTGTTGAGCGCCCTCTCGCGGCCAGCGATGTCCTCCTCCGCTGCGTGAAGGCTGATACGGAGGGAGTTGAGGCGGACCTCTTCGGCGGCGTGGGGAGTTTTCGCATCCTCCTCCTCCCTTTGGATGTCGTAAGACTTTAGGAGGAGCTCCTCCCTTTCGGTCTTCGACCAGGCATGCTCCTCCTGCAGCTCCTGGAAGGCTTTGGCGAGCTGTTCTTGCGCCTGATCGAAGCACCGTTGGAATGCCTCCTCCCTCGCCTCAACAACTGCCGCACGATAAAGGGCCTAGAGCTGGCTCAAGTTGTCCTCCATGGACAAGAAGAGCTGCTCCTTGCCGAGCTTGTTACCACCGGCCTCCAGCCCGATAACGACCTCGAGCCCGTCGGCGGTAGAGACCTCTCCACAATCTCGCTGGCGCGAGTCACCCGTGGCGGGCTAATAAATTGCTCCTTGGCTGCACGGATGTACTCGCTGGAAGGAGGGACCGCTGAGGAGGAAGGATGGTCTCCGCCGACGCCCTCGTCGACGAGCGGGACACCCGCGTTCGGCGCAGCCTCCTCCACGGAGGCAGTAGAGAAACCGCCAGCATGCCCTTCAGACTCTTTGGCACTCTCCTTCATCGAGTCCTGGGCGGTCTGGTCCCGCACCTCCACCACGGTCTCCCCGGTAGCAACCTTGTCGGCCTCGGCCGCGGCGTCCAGTGCTATCTCGTCAATGATGAGGTCAACATCTACCTCGCCCGAGCAAAAAGAGAAGAGGAAAGAGCCTGAGGTCCGGGGAGAAGGAGAAGGAAACAAAGGGAGGGGAAGCGCAGGTGTCCCCAGACGGGATACTCACCATTGGCCAGTGGAGGCGGGGTGGCTGCCCTCTCCCCGACAACGTCGGCGGCTGGCACGAGGTCCTCAGCCTCCAATCCTGCCGGGCCCTCTTTGGCGGGACTGGCCCCAGTAGGGGTGTCATCCCCGTCAAACGTGGCCCTCGGAGATTCCGCCCACTGCTAGGCCTTCCCTACACGATGAGTAATGTCAGTGGTGAAGACCGCATCCCCGGTACTCGGTAAGGGGAAACAAACGGTGGACCCACGCTGGGGGCTCGGCTGGGGATGACTGAAGTCCACTCCGGCGCCCGGGGGATGTTAGCCGAGGGTCTGTTGCTCGCCGACACCATTGCCCTCTTGGCCATCCTGTGTGCCAGTGTCTCTGTTTCCCTACAAGAGGCCAAGGTCAAGACACGTTTCATGAGAGATAACAAGAATGGAAGAATGAAGGCATGGATGCATACTCTTCTTCCTCCTCCGAGCTGAAGGTCGAGAAGTCAAAGTTCAGATCCTGCTCGCCGCCGTCGGGAGGCGACGGGCCTCTTGAGCGCTTGGTGGGGACGGAGACTAGAGCTTGCCGCACCGGGAGCCCGGTGTCGGCCCGTCGAAGGACCCGTTTGGGCCTCCGTTGGACTAGAGGCTCCTCGGCCTCCTCCTCCTGCTCCTCCTTTGCCTCTTCATGCACATGGACAACAGAGGGGCCCTGGGAAGAGGAGATGCCGGTTTCCCCAGCAATCGCATCCGCTGCCGCCGTCCACTCCCTGTCGTATTCTTCTTTGTCGAAGCACCCGACCTCCCCCGCCACCTCGGCGAGGGCCCTCTCCTGAAGTCGGCTGGCTATGAATGCCACCTCCTCTTTGGTGGTGGGACGGATGCGCATGGCCTCCTCCACCCTCGCAACCTTCTCCGACAAGCGGTCGAAAAATGACAAGATGTCCTCATCCGACGGCTGAGCCCAGGTCGGGAGGACGCCACGGGCGTTGCACTCCGGCATCATTACCGTGAGCGCACTCAGGGCTGGGCTGATGAACAAAGGAATAACTCCCGCTGGAAGCCGGAGCTGTTGGAAATATGCCCTAGAGGCAATAATAAAATGGTTATTATCATATTTCCTTATTCATGATAATCGTCTATTGTTCATGCTATAATTGTATTAACAGGAAACAGTAATACATGTGTGAATAAATAGATCACAATGTGTCCCTAGCAAGCCTCTAGTTGGCTAGCTCGTTGATCGATAGATGATCATGGTTTCCTGATCATGGGCATTAGATGTCATTGATAACGGGATCACATCACTGGGAGAATTATGTGATGGACAAGACCCAATCCTAAGCATAGCGTTAGATCGTATTGTTCGTACTCTAAAGCTTTTCTAATGTCAAGTGTCTTTTCCTTCGACCATGAGATTGTGCAACTCCCGGATACCGTAGGAGTGTTTTGGGTGTATCAAATGACACAACGTAACTGGGTGACTATAAAGGTGCACTACGGGTACCTCTGAAGGTGTCTGTTGGGATGGTACGAATCGAGATCGGGATTTGTCACTCCGTGTGATGGAGAGGTATCTCTGGGCCCGCTCGGTAGAACATCATCATGAGCTCAATGTGACTAAGGAGTTAGTCACAGGATGACGTGCTACGGAACGAGTAAAGAGACTTACCGGTAACGAAATTGAACAAGGTATAGGCATACCGACGATCGAATTTCGGGCAAGTTCTATACCGACAGAGAAAGGGAATTGTATACGGGATTGATTGAATCCTTGACATCATGGTTCTTGGCTGAAGATCCCGCTAATAGTTATTGGCCGAAGAGTGTCTCGGTCATGTCTGCATGCCTCCCGTAACCGTAGGGTCTACACACTTAAGGCTTGATGATGCTAGGGTTATAAGGAATTGGTATACGAGGTTACCGAAGGATGTTCGAAGTCCCGGATGAGATCCCAGATGTCACGAGGTGTTCCGGAATGGTTCAGAGGTAAATATTGATATATAGGATGGATGGGTTTGGACACCGGAAATGTTTCGGGCGTCACCGGTATCGTACCGGGACAACCGGGACCACCGGAAATAGTCCCGGGGGTCCACCGAGAGTGGCCACCAGCCCCAAGAGGCAGCATCAGCCAAAAGGTGGAGGGCAACGAGCGCAAAGTGGGCTGGTTGGACTCCCACATAGAGGCCCAAGGCGCAGGAGGTGGAGAGGGGGGAAACCCTAGGCACTGGTGGGCCTAAGGCCCACCTAGGGGTGCGCCACCGCCTCCTCCTGCCCTGGCCGCCGCACCTCCCATCTGGGGGGCTCCCGCACCACCTAGGGTTGGAACCCTAGGGGTGGCACATCCCCCTCCCCTCCTCCTATATATAGAGAACGTTTTGTTGGAAATATGCCCTAGAGGCAATAATAATTAGTTATTATTATATTTCTTTGTTCATGATAATCGTTTATTATACATGCTATAATTGTATTGATTGGAAACACAATACTTGTGTGGATACATAGACAAAACACTATCCCTAGTAAGCCTCTAGTTGACTAGCTCGTTGATCAAAGTTGGTCAAGGTTTCCTCGCCATAGGCATGTGTTGTTACTTCATAACGGGATCATATCATTAGGAGAATCATGTGATGGACTAGACCCAAACTAATAGACTAGCATGTTGATCATGTCATTTTGTTGCTACTGTTTTCTGCGTGTCAAGTATTTGTTCCTATGACCATGAGATCATATAAGTCACTGACACCGGAGGAATGCTTTGTGTGTATCAAACGTCGCAACGTAACTGGGTGACTATAAAGATGCTCTACAGGTATCTCCGAAGGTGTTCGTTGAGTTAGTATGGATCGAGACTGGGATTTGTCACTCCGTGTGACGGAGAGGTATCTCGGGGCCCACTCGGTAATACAACATCACACACAAGCCTTGCAAGCAATGTGACTTAGTGTAAGTTGCGGGATCTTGTATTACGGAACGAGTAAAGAGACTTGCCGGTAAACGAGATTGAAATAGGTATACGGATACTGACGGTCGAATCTCGGGCAAGTAACATACTGAAGGACAAAGGGAATGACATACGGGATTATATGAATCCTTGGCACTGAGGTTCAAACGATAAGATCTTCGTAGAATATGCGGGATCCAATATGGGCATCCAGGTCCCGTTATTGGATATTGACCGAGGAGTCACTCGGGTCATGTCTACATAGTTCTCGAACCCGCAGGGTCTGCACACTTAAGGTTCGACGTTGTTTTATGCGTATTTGAGTTATATGGTTGGTTACCGAATGTTTTTGGAGTCCCGGATGAGATCACGGACGTCACAAGGGTTTCCAGAATGGTCCGGCAACGAAGATTGATATATAGGATGACCTCATTTGATTACCGGAAGGTTTTCGGTGTTACCGGGAATGTACCGGGAATGACGAATGGGTTCCGGATGTTCACCGGGGGGGGGGGGCAACCCACCCCGGACAATCCCTTAGGCCTTGGGGGTGGCGCACCAGCCCTTGGTGGGCTGGTGGGACAGCCCAAGAGGGTGCTATGCGCCAAGGATATAAAATCAAAGAGAAAAGAAAAACAAGGAGGTGGGAAAGGAGAGAAGGACTCCACTTTCCAATCCTAGTTGGACTAGGATTGGAGGAGGACTCCTCCCTTGGTGGCGCAGCCCTTGGGGCTCCTTGAGCCTCAAGGCAAGCCTCCCCTCCCTCCTCCTATATATATCGAGCAATTAGGGCTGATTTGAGACAACTTTTCCAAGGCAGCCCGACCACATAACTCCACGGTTTTACCTCTAGATCGCGTTTCTGCGGAGCTCGAGCGGAGCCCTGCCGAGATTAGATCATCACCAACCTCCGGAGCGCCGTCACGCTGCCGGAGAACTCTTCTACCTCTCCGTCTCTCTTGCTGGATCAAGAAGGCTGAGATCATCATCGAGTTGTACGTGTGCTGAACGCGGAGGTGCCGTCCGTTCGGCACTAGATCGTGGGACGAATCACGGGACGATTCGTGGGACTGTTCGCGGGGCGGATCGAGGGACGTGAGGACGTTCCACTACATCAACCGCGTTCACTAAACGCTTCTGCTGTGCGATCTACAAGGGTATGTAGATCGGAAATCCCCTCTCGTAGATGGACATCACCATGATAGGTCTTCGTGCGCGTAGGAAAGTTTTTGTTTCCCATGCGACGTTCCCCAGCGGTGGCATCATGAGCTAGGTTCATGCGTAGATGTAATCTCGAGTAGAACACAAAAGTTTTTGTGGGCGGTGATGTGCATTTTGCTGCCCTGCTTAGTCTTTTCTTGATTCCGCGGTATTGTTGGATCGAAGCGGCTCGGACCGACATTACTCGTACGCTTACGTGAGACTGGTTTCATCGCTACGAGTAACTTCATTGCTCAAAGATGACCGGCAAGTGTCGGTTTCTCCAACTTTAGTTGAATCGGATTTCACCGAGGAGGTCCTTGGATGAGGTTAAATAGCAATTCATATATCTCCGTTGTGGTGTTTGCGTAAGTAAGATGCGATCCTACTAGATACCCATGGTCACCACATAAAACATGCAACAACAATTAGAGGACGTCTAACTTGTTTTTGCAGGGTATGCTTGTGATGTGATATGGCTAACGATGTGATGTGATATATTGGATGTATGAGATGATCATGTTGTAATAGTTAATATCGACTTGCACGTCGATGGTACGGCAACCGGCAGGAGCCATAGGGTTGTCTTTAAACTAACATTTGTGCTTGCAGATGCGTTTACTATATTGCTAGGACGTAGCTTTAGTAGTAATAGCATGAGTAGCACGACAACCCCGATGGCGACACGTTGATGGAGATCATGATGATGGAGATCCTGGTGTGACGCCGGTGACAAGAAGATCGTGCCAGTGCTTTGGTGATGGAGATCAAGAAGCACATGATGATGGCCATATCATGTCACTTATGAATTGCATGTGATGTTAATCCTTTATGCACCTTATCTTGCTTAGAACGACGGTAGCATTATGAGGTGATCTCTCACTAAAATTTCAAGACAAAATTGTGTTCTCCCCGGCTATGCACCTTTGCGACAGTTCTTCGTTTCGAGACACCACGTGATGATCGGGTGTGATAGACTCAACGTTCACATACAACGGGTGCAAAACAGTTGCACACGCGGAACACTCGGGTTAAGCTTGACGAGCCTAGCATGTGCAGACATGGCCTCGGAACACATGAGACCGAAAGGTCGAGCATGAATCGTATAGTTGATATGATTAGCATATAGATGCTTACCACTGAAACTATTCTCGACTCACGTGATGATCGGACTTGAGATAGTGGATTTGGATCATGTACCACTCAAATGACTAGAGAGATGTACTTTTTGAGTGGGAGTTCTTAAGTAATATGATTAATTGAACTAATTGTCATGAACGTAGTCTAATGGTCTTTGTGAATTACGATGTAGCTTGCGCTATAGCTCTACTATTTTTATATGTTCCTAGAGAAAATTTAGTTGAAAGTTGATAGTAGCAAATTTTGTAGAGGATTGTCCTCGTTGCTGCGCAGAAGGCTTATGTCCTTAATGCACCACTCGGTGTGCTGCACCTCGAGCGTCGTCTGTGGAGGCTGTGAACACCCGACATACACGTTTCTGATGACTACACAATAGTTCAGTGCAAAATACTTAATGGCTTAGAAGCAAGGCGACGAAGACGTTTTGAAACGTCACGGAACATAAGTGATGTTCTAAAGAGATGAAATTGTGATTTCATGCTTGTGCCCTTGTTAAGAGGTACGAGACCTCTGACAAGATTCTTTGTCCACAAAGTAAAGGAGAAAAGCTCAATCGTTGAGCGTGTGCTCAGATTGTCTGAGTACGACAATCGCTTGAATCAAGTGGGAGTTAATCTTCCAGATGAGATAGTGATGGTTCTCCAAAGTCACTGCCACCAAGCTGTGAGAGCTTCATGATGAACTATAACATATCAAGGATAGATACAATGATCCTTGAGCGATTCGCGATGTTTGACACTTCGAAAGTAGAAATCAAGAAGGAGCATCAATAGTTGATGGTTAGTAAAACCACTAAGTTTCAAGAAAGGCAAGGGCTAGAAGGGATACTTGGTGAAACGGCAAAACAATTGCTGCACTAATGAAGAGACCCAAGATTAAACCCAAACCCGAGACTAAGTGCTTCTGTAATGAGGGGAACAGTCACTGAGGCGGAGCAACTCTAGATACTTGGTAGATAAGAAGGCTGGCAAAAGTCGAAAGAAGTATATTTGATATACGTGATGTTGATGTGTACTTTACTAGTACTCCTAGTAGCACGAGGGTATTGGATACCGGTTTGGTTGCTATGTGATTAGTAACACGAAATGATAGCTACGACATAAATGGAGACTAGCTAAAGGCGAGGTGACGATACATGTTGGAAGTGTTTCCCAGGTTGATATGATCAAAACGTCGCACGCTCCCTCTACGATCAGGATTGGTGTTAAACCGAAATAATTGTTATTTGGTGCTTGCGTTAAGGATGAACATGATTGGATCGTGTTTATTCCAATACAATTATTCATTTAAAAGAATAATGGTTACTCTATTTGCTTGAATAATCACCTTCAATGGTTTATTGAATCTCGATCGTAGTGTTACACATGTTCATGATATTGGTGCCAAAAGATACGAGGTAATGATGATAGTACCACTTACATGTGGCACTGTCGCTTGAGTCATGTTGGTATAAATAGCATGAAGAGGCTCCATGATGATGGATCTTTATACTCACCTGATTTTGAATCACTAGTGACATGCAAATCATACCACATCAGCAAGGCCTTGTTTCCATTGAGATGAAACAAGATAGTAACTTGTTGGAAGTGATACATTTTGATGTATGCAGTCCAATGGGTGCTGAGGAACGCAGTGGATATCATTATGTTCTTACTTCAATGATGATTTGAGTGGATGCAAGAGTATTTACTTAATGAATCACAAGTCTGAGATATTGAAAAGTTCAATTATGTTTCTGAGTGAAGTTCGTCGTAACAAAAGGATAAACTATCTACGATATGATCATAGAAATGAATATCTGAGTTACGAGTTTTGGTACGCAGTTAAGACAATGTGTAAATTGTTTCGCAATTCATGCCACCTAGAACATCATAGTGTGATGATGTGTCTGAATGTCATAGCCACACACTATTTGGTATGGTGCATTCTATGATGTCTCTTATCGAATTACCACTATCGTTTATGGGTTATGCATTAGAGACAACCGCATTCACTTTAAATAGGGCACCACGTATTTCCATTGAGATGACACAATATAGACTGAGGTTTAGAGAAATCTAAACTGTCGTTTCTTGAAAGTTTGGGGCTTCGACACTTATGTGAAAAAGTTTCAGTCTGATAAGCTCGAATCCAAAGCGGATAAATGCATCTTCATAGGATATCCAAAACAGTTGGGTACATCTCCTATCTCAGATCCGAAAGCAAAGTGTTTGTTTCTAGAAACGGATCCTTTCTCGAGGAAAGGTTTCTCTCGAAAGAATTGAGTGGGAGAACTTGATGAGGTTATTGAACCATCACTTCAACCAGTGTGTAGCAGGGCTTAGGAAGTT
This sequence comes from Hordeum vulgare subsp. vulgare, assembly GCF_904849725.1. Lineage (NCBI taxonomy): Eukaryota > Viridiplantae > Streptophyta > Magnoliopsida > Poales > Poaceae > Hordeum > Hordeum vulgare. The sequence continues at coordinate 294,607,995 of NC_058519.1, forward strand.
GTTCCTGTGGCGCCTACACCAATTGAAGTGAAAGCTGATGATGGTGATCATCAAGCATCGGATCAAGTTACGACAAGCCTCGTAGGTTGACAAGGTCGCGTACTACTGCAGAGTGGTACGGTAACCCTGTCTTGGAGGTCATGCTGTTGAGCAACAGTGAACCTACGAGTTATGGAGAAAGCGATGGTGGGCCCGGATTCCAACAAATGGCTGGAAGCCATGAAATCCGAGAGAGGATCCATGTATGAAAATAAAGTGTAGACCTTGGAAGAACTACTTCATGGTCATAGGAGTATTGAGTAAAGATGGATCTTTAAAAGGAAGACAGACGATGATGGTGATAAGTCACTATTAAGAAAAGCTCGACTTGTCGCAAAGATGTTTCTGACAAGATCAAACAGTTGACTATGTTCAGACTTTCTCACTCGTAGCGATGCTAAAAGTCTGTTAGAATTATGTTAGTAGTTGCTTCATTATTTATGAAATATTGCACATAGGATGTCAAAACATTGTTTCCTCGATGGTTTCCTTGAGCAAACATTGTATGTGATACAACCAGGAGATTTTGTCGATCCTAAAGATACTAGCAAGTATGCAAGCTCCAGCGATCCTTCAATGGACTGGTGCAAGCATCTCGGAGTTGGAATATACACTTTGATGAGATGATCAAAGAATATTGGGGTTGTACAAGGTTTATGAGAAACTTGTATTTCCAAAGAAGTGAGTGGGAGCACTATAGAATTTTTGATAAGTATATGTGGTAGACATATTGTGGATCAGAAGTAATGTAGAATTTCTGTAAAGCATACAAGGTTGTTTGAAAGGAGTTTTCAAAGGAATACCTGGATTGCGCTACTTGAACATTGAGCATCAAAGATCTATGAAGATAGATCGAAAGCGCTTAATAGAAGTTTCAACAAGATGGATGCCTTGACAAGTTTTTGAAGGAGTTCAAAATAGATCAGCAAAGAAGGAGTTCTTGGTTGCGTTGTGAGGTGTGAATTTGAGTAAGACTCAAAACCCGACCCCGGCAGAATAAAGAGAATAGACGAAGGTCGTCTTCTATGCCTTGGCCGTAGAATCTGAAGTATGCCATGGTGAGTACCGCACCTGATGTGTGCCTTGCAGCAAGTCTGTTAAGAGGTACACAGAATGATCCAGGATTGAATCACTCATTAGCGGTCAAAGTTATCCTTAGTAACTAAATAGACTAAGGAATTTTTCTCGATTATGGAGGTGGTCAAAGAGTTCGTTGTAAAGGGTTACGTCGATGCAAGCTTTGACACTAATCCGAATAACTATCAGTAGTGAAACGGACTCATATAGTACAGTAGATATTTGAAGCATTTCCAAATAGCACGTAGTAGTAGCATCTATAAGATGACATAAAGATTTGTAAAGAACGCACGGATCTGAAAGTTTCAGAACCGTTGACTAAGACCTCTCTCACGAGCAAGACGTGATCAGACCCCAAACTATATGGGTGTTGGATTCGTTGAAATCACATGGTGATGTGAACTAGATTATTGACTCTAGTGCAAGTGGGAGACTGTTGGAAATATGCCCTAGAGGCAATAATAATTAGTTATTATTATATTTCTTTGTTCATGATAATCGTTTATTATCCATGCCATAATTGTATTGATTGGAAACACAATACTTGTGTGGATACATAGACAAAACACTGTCCCTAGTAAGCCTCTAGTTGACTAGCTCGTTGATCAAAGATGGTCAATGTTTCCTGGCCATAGGCAAGTGTTGTTACTTCAAAACGGGATCACATCATTAGGACAATCATGTGATGGACTAGACCCAAACTAATAGACGTAGCATGTTGATCGTGTCATTTTGTTGCTACTGTTTTCTGCGTGTCAAGTATTTGTTCCTATGACCACGAGATCATATAACTCACTGACACCGGAGGAATGCTTTGTGTGTATCAAACGTCGCAACGTAACTGGGTGACTATAAAGATGCTCTACAGGTATCTCCGAAGGTGTTCGTTGAGTTAGTATGGATCGAGACTGGGATTTGTCACTCCGTGTGACGGAGAGGTATCTCGGGGCCCACTCGGTAATACAACATCACACACAAGCCTTGCAAGCAATGTGACTTAGTGTAAGTTGCGGGATCTTGTATTACGTAACGAGTAAAGAGACTTGCCGGTAAACGAGATTGAAATAGGTATACGGATACTGACGATCGAATCTCGGGCAAGTAACATACTGAAGGACAAAGGGAATGACATACGGAATTATATGAATCCTTGGCACTGAGGTTCAAACGATAAGATCTTCGTAGAATATGCGGGATCCAATATGGGCATCCAGGTCCCGCTATTGGATATTGACCGAGGAGTCACTCGGGTAATGTCTACATAGTTCTCGAACCCGCAGGGTCTGCACACTTAAGGTTCAACGTTGTTTTATGCGTATTTGAGTTATATGGTTGGTTACCGAATGTTTTCGGAGTCCCGGATGAGATCACGGACGTCACAAGGGTTTCCGGAATGGTCCGGAAACGAAGATTGATATATAGGATGACCTCATTTGATTACCGGAAGGTTTTCGGTGTTACCGGGAATGTACCGAGAATGACGAATGGGTTCCGGATGTTCACCGGGGGGGCAACCCACCCCAGACAATCCCATAGGCCTTGGGGGTGGCGCACCAACCCTTGGTGGGCTTGTGGGACAGCCGAAGAGGGCCCTATGCGCCAAGGGTATAAAATCAAAGAGAAAAGAAAAACAAGGAGAGAAGGACTCCACTTTCCAATCCTAGTTGGACTAGGATTGGAGGAGGACTCCTCCTCCCTTGGTGGCGCAGCCCTTGGGGATCCTTGAGCCTCAAGGCAAGCCTCCCCTGCCTCCTCCTATATATATGGAGCAATTAGGGCTGATTTGAGACAACTTTTCCAAGGCAGCCCCACCACACAACTCCACGGTTTTACCTCTAGATTGCGTTTCTGCGGAGCTCGAGCGGAGCCCTGCCGAGATTAGATCATCACCAACCTCCGGAGCGCCGTCACGCTGCCGGAGAACTCTTCTACCTATCCGTCTCTCTTGCTGGATCAAGAAGGCCGAGATCATCATCGAGTTGTACGTGTGCTGAACGCGGAGGTGCCGTCCGTTCGGCACTAGATCGTGGGACGGATCGCGGGACGATTCGTGGGACGGTTCGCGGGGCGGATGGAGGGACGTGAGGACGTTCCACTACATCAACCGCGTTCACTAAATGCTTCTGTTGTGCGATCTACAAGGGTATGTAGATCAGAAATCCCCTCTCGTAGATGGACATCACCATGATAGGTCTTCGTGCGCGTAGGAAAATTTTTGTTTCCCATGCGACGTTCCCCAATACATTTTGGGGCTGTTTTACACACGGATTTCCCTCTCCCACTGCGGAGCCCTGCTCCCCTCCTTCCCCCTCTCCCACGGTGCTTGGCGAAGCCCTGCCGGGAGACGTCGTCTCTCCATCGACACCTCGCTGTCGTGCTGCCGGAGGTCTTCCCCAACCTCTCCCTCCTCCTTGCTGGATCAAGGTGCGGGAGACGTCACCGGGCTTCACGTGTGTTGAACGCGGAGGTGTCGTGGTTCGGCACTAGATCGGAATCACACCGCGATCTGAATCGTCGCGAGTACGACTGCATCAACCGCGTTCTAGCAACGCTTCCGCTTAGCGATCTTGAAAGGTATGAATATGCACTCACCCTTCTCTCGTTGCTGGTCTCTCCATAGGAAGATCTGAATATGGCGTAGGAAATTTTTGAATTTATCCTACGTTAGCCAACAGTGGCATCTGAGCCAGGTTTTCTATGCGTAGATTCTATGCACGAGTAGAACACAAAAGGTTGTGGGCGATGATTTGTCAATTGCTTGCCGCTACTAGTCGTATTCTTTTCTCGTGGTATTGTGGGATGAAGCGGCCCGGACCGACCTTACACGTACGCTTACGTGAGACAGGTTCCACCGACAGACATGCACACCGTGCATAAAGGTGGCTAGCGGGTGTGTGTCTCTCCCACTCTAGTCGGATTGGATTTGATGAAAAGGATCCTTATGAAGGGTAAATATATTTGGCATATCATCGTTGTGGCTGTCACGTAGGTAAGAAGGCGTTCTTGCGAGAAACCCAAATCAGCCACGTAAAACTTGCAACAACAATTAGAGGACGTCTAACTTGTTTTTGCAGGGTTTGACATGTGATGTGATATGGACAAAGTTGTGATGTTGCATGTGCGATGTATGAGATGATCATGTTATTGTAATAGGATTCACGACTTGCATGTCGCTGAGTATGACAACCGGCAGGAGCCATAGGAATTGTCTTAATTTATTGTATGAGATGCAACGCCATGTGTTTACTACTTTTACTTCATTGCTAACGGTTAGCTATAGTAGTAGTGGTATTAGTAGTTGGCATGAAGACTTCACAGAGACACGATGATGGAGATCATGGTGTCATGCCGGTGACAATGATGATCATGCGATGCCTGAAGATGGAGATCGAAAGAGCAAAGATGATAATGGCCATATCATATCACTATATGATTGCATGTGATGTTTATCATGTTTTTCATCTTATTGCTTGGAACGAGGGTAGCATAATAAGATGATCCCTCTTAAAAATTTCGAGAACCTATTCCCCTAAGTGTGCACCATTGCGAAGGATCGTTGTCTCAAAGCACCACGTGATGATCGGGTGTGATAGATTATAACGTTCGCATGCAACGGGTGTAAGCCAGATTTACACATGCGAAACACTTAGGTTGACTCGACGAGCTTAGCATGTATAGACATGACCTTGAATACAAGAGACCGAATGGTCGAACATGAGTCGTATGCTTGAATACGATCAGCATGAAGTTGCTCACCATGACAACTAGTCCGTCTCACGTGATGATCTGACACGGGTTAGTCAACATGGATCATGTATCACTTAGATGACTAGAGGGATGTCGATTTCAGTGGGAGTTCATACTTAATTTGATTAAATGAACTTAATTTTCATGAACTTAGTCTAAAAGTTGTCTTTATAAATATTGTAGATGGCCAAAGTCAACCTCAATTTCAACGCATTCCTAGAGAAAAACAAGCTGAAAGATGATGGTAGCAACTATGCGGATTGGGTACGCAACTTGAAGCTCATCCTTGAATCAACTAAAAAGGCTTATGTCCTTGATGCGCCGCTAGGTGACCCTCCTGCTCCGGCAGCAGCCCAGGACATTCTGAACGTCTGGCAAACGCGGAGTGATGACTACTCTCTGGTTAGGTGTGGCATGTTATACAGTTTGGAAACGGGGCTCCAAAGGCGTTTTGAGCAACACGGTGCATATGAGATGTTCCAAGAGCTGAAACTAGTTTTTCAAGCTCATGCCCATGTCAAGAGATATGAAGTCTCCCACAAGTTCTTTAGCTGTAAGATGGAGGAGAACAGTTCTGTCAGTGAGCACATACTCAAAATGTGTGGGTTACACGGTCGTCTCACTTCACTTGGAGTCGAACATTCGGATGGTGCTATAATTGACAGAATCCTCCAGTCTCTCCCACCAAGCTACAAAGGCTTCAGCTGAACTACAACATGCAAGGGATGGAGAAGACCATTCCCGAGTTGTACTCGATGCTCAAGTCTGCAGAAGTAGAAATCAAGGAAGAGCATCAAGTGTTGATGGTCAAGAAGACCACCAGTTTCAAGAAGGGCAAGGGTAAGAAGAACATCAAGAAAGACGGCAAAGCCGTTGCCGTGCCCGGTAAGCCAGATACCGGGAAGAAGAAAAATAAAGGACCCAAGCCAGAGACTGAGTGCTTCTATTGCAAGGGAAAAGGTCACTTGAAGAGGAACTACCCCAAATACTTAGCGGAAAAGAAGGCCGACAACGTTAAAGGTATATATGATATACATGTTATTGATGTGTACCTTACCAGCGCTCGTAGTAGCTCCTGGGTATTTGATACCGGTTATGTTGCTCACATTTGCAATTCAAAGCAGGAACTGCGGAATAAGCGGAGACTGGCCAAGGACGAGGTGACGATGCGCGTCGGGAATGGCTCCAAGGTCGATGTGATCGCCGTCGGCAGGCTACCTCTACATCTACCGTCGGGATTAGTTTTAAACCTTGATAATTGTTATTTAGTACCAAATTTGAGCATGAATATTGCATCAGGGTCATTCTTAATGTGAGACGGCTACTCATTTAAGGGATAGAATAATGGTTGTTCTATTTATATGAATGCTATGTTTTATGGTCGTGCTCCGCTGATGAATGGTTTATTCTTGATGAATCTCGATCGTGATGTTACACATATTCATAGTGTGAGTACCAAAAGATGTAAAGTTGATAATGATAGTCCCACATACTTGTGGCACTGTCGCCTTGGTCATATCGGTGTTAAGCGCATGAAGAAGCTCCATACTGATGGACTATTAGAGTCTCTTGACTTTGAATCATTTCACACATGCGAACAGTGCCTCATGGGCAAGATGACTAAGACTCCATTCTCAGGAATAATGGAGAGAGCGACCGACTTATTGGAAATAATGCATACTGATGTGTGTGATCCAATGAACCTTGAAGCTCGCGGTGGCTACCGTTATGTTCTCACTCTCACCGATGATTTGAGTAGGTATGGATATATCTACTTGACGAAGCACAAATCTGAGACGTTTGAAGAGTTCAAGGAATTTCAGAGTGAGGTTCAGAATCAAAGTGATTGAAAAATTAAGTGTCTACGATCTGATCGTGGAGGAGAATATTTGAGTCACGAGTTTGGCACACACCTAAGGAAGTGTGGAATTGTTTCACAACTGACGCGGCCTGACACACCGCAACGCAACGGAGTGTCTGAACGTCATAATCACACTTTATTAGATATGGTACGATCTATGATGTCTCTTACCGACTTACCACGATCATTTTGGGGACACGCATTAGAAACTGCAGCATTCACTTTAAATAGGGCACTGTCTAAATCCGTTGAGACGACATCGTATGAACTATGGTTTGGCAAGAAACCTAAGTTGTCGTTCCTGAAAGTTTGGGGCTGCGACGCTTATGTGAAGCAACTTCAACCAGAGAAGATCGAACCCAAAGCGGAGAAATGCGTATTCATAGGATACCCTAAGGAAACTATTGGGTATACCTTCTATCTTAGATCCGAAGGTAAAACCTTTGTTGCCAAGAAAGGATCCTTTCTAGAGAAAGAGTTTCTCTCGAAAGATGTAAGTGGGAGGAAAGTAGAACTTGATAAGGTAATTACACCCCCTCTCGAACAGGATAGTAGCACAGCGTGGGAAATTGTTCCTGCGGCGCCTACGCCAACTGAAGAGGGAGTTAATGATGTTGATCATGAAGCTTCGGATCAAGTTGGTACTGAACTACGAAGGTCCACAAGGGTACGCCCCGCACGAGAGTGGTACGGCAACCCTGTGATGGAAATCATGTTGTTAGACAACGGTGAACCTTCGAACTATGAAGAAGCAATGGCGGGCCCGGATTCCAACAAATGGCTTAAGGCTATGAAATCCGAGATAGGATCCATGTATGAGAACAAAGTATGGAATTTGGTGGACTTTCCCGATGATCAGCGAGCCATAGAAAATAAATGGATCTTCAAGAATAAGACTGATGGAAACGGTAATGTGGCCGTTTATAAAGCTCGACTTGTCGCAAAGGGTTTGCGACAAATTCAAGGAGTTGACTACAAACAGACTCTCTCCCATACGCCAGGAGCTCGACTTGTCGCAAAGCTGAAGTCAGTCCGAATCATGTTAGCAATTGCCGCCTTTTATGATTATGAAATTTGGCAAATGGACGTCAAAACAGCATTCCTTAACGGGAATCTTAAGGAAGAGTTGTATATGATGCAACTAGAAGGTTTTGTCGACCCTAAGGGTGCTAACGAAGGGTGCAAGCTCCAGCGCTCCATCTATGGGTTGGTGCAAGCATCTCGGAGTTGGAACATTCGCTTTAATGAGGTGATTAAAGCATTTGGGTTCATACAGGTTTATGGAGAAGCCTGCCTATACAAGAAAGTGAGTGGGAGCTCCGTAGCTTTGCTCATACTATATGTGGATGACATATTATTGATGGGGAATAATATATAGATGTTGGAGAGCATAAAGGCCTATTTGAACAAGAGTTTTTCGATGAAGGACCTTGGAGAAGTTGCATACATATTAGGCATCAAGATCTATAGAGATAGATCGAGACGCCTCATAGGTCTTTCACAAAGTACATACCTTGACAAGATATTGAAGAAGTTCAATAAGGAAAACTCAAAGAAGGGGTTCTTGCCAGTTTTGCAAGGTGTGAGATTGAGTAGGACTCAGTCACCGACCATGTTAGCAGATAGAGAGAAGATGAGTACTATCCCCTACGCGTCAGCCGTAGGCTCTCTAATGTATGCCATGCTATGTACCAGACCTGATATAAATCTTGCTATAAGTTTGGTAGGGAGGTACCAAAGTGATCCCGGTATGGAACATTGGACAGCGGTCAAGAATATCCTTAAGTACCTGAAGAGGACTGAAGAGATGTTTCTCGTTTATGGAGGTGACGAAGAGCTCGTCGTAAAGGGTTACGTTGATGCTAGTTTCGACACAGATCCGGATGACTCTAAGTCACAGACCGGATACGTGTATGTTTTGAATGGTGCGGCAGTGAGCTGGTGCAACAACAAGCAAGAAGTCGTGGCAGCATCTACATGTGAAGTGGAATACGTAGCTGCTTCAGAAGCGGCTCATGAAGGAATTTTGATGAAGGAGATTATCACCGACCTTGGAGTGGTTCCAAGCTCGTCGGGTCCAATGATACTCTTCTGTGATAACACTCGGCCATTGCCATAGCCAAGGAGCCCATGTTTCACCGGAATACCAAGAAGATCAAACATCACTACAACTCCATCCAGGATCATGTCCAGAGTGGAGTAATAGATATTTGTAAAGTGCACATGGATCTGAATATTGTAGACCCATTGACTAAACCTCTTCCTCGAGCAAAACATGATCAACACCATAATGCTATGGGTGTGATTATTGACTCTAGTGCAAGTGGGAGACTATTGTAAATATGCCCTAGAGGCAATAATAAAATGGTTATTATCATATTTCCTTGTTCATGATAATCATCTATTGTTCATGCTATAATTGTATTAACAGGGAACAGTAATACATGTGTGAATAAATAGATCGCAATATTTCCCTAGCAGGCCTCTAGTTGGCTAGCTCGTTGATCGATAGATGATCATGGTTTCCTGATCATGGGCATTAGATGTCATTGATAACGGGATCACATCATTGGGAGAATGATGTGATGGACAAGACCCAATCCTAAGCATAGCACTAGATCGTATTGTTCGTATGCTAAAGATTTTCTAATGTCAAGTGTCTTTTCCTTCGACCGTGAGATTCTGCAACTCCCGGATACCATAGGAGTGCTTTGGGTGTATCAAGCGTCACAACGTAACTGGGTGACTATAAAGGTGCACTCCGGGTACCTCTGAAGGTGTTTGTTGGGTTGGTACGAATCGAGATCAGGATTTGTCACTCCGTGTGACAGAGAGGTATCTCTGGGCCCACTCGGTGGAACATCATCATGAGCTCAATGTGGCTAAGGAGTTAGTCACATGATGATGTGCTACGGAACGAGTAAAGAGACTTACCGGTAATGATATTGAACAAGGTATAGGCATACGACGACCAAATCTCGGGCAAGTTCTACACCGACAGACAAAGGGAATTGTATACGGGATTGACTGAATCCTTGACATCATGGTTCATCCGATGAGATCATCGTGGCACATGTGGAAGCCACCATGGGTATCCAGATCCCGGTGATGGTTACTTGCCGGAGAGTGTCTCGGTCATGTCTGCATGCCTCCCAAACCTGTAGGGTCTGCACATTTAAGGTTTGATGACGCTAGGGTTATAGGGAATTGGTATACGAGGTTACCGAAGGATTTTCGGAGTCTCGGATGAGATCCTGGACGTCACGAGGAGCTCCAGAATAATCCGGCGGTAACGATTGATATATAGGATGGATTGGTTTGGACACCGGAAATGTTTCGGGCGTCACTAGTAGCGTATCGGGATCACCGGGACCACTGGAAATGTTCCCGGGGGTCCACCGGGAGGGGCCACCAGCCCGAAGAGGCAGCATGGGCCAAAAGGTGGAGGGCAACCATCCCAAAGTGGGCTGGTGCGCCTCCCACATAGAGGCCCAAGGCGCATGAGGTGGAAAAGGGGGGAAACCCTAGGCGCTCGTGGGCCTAAGGCCCACCTAGGGGTGCGCCACCCCTCCCCCTGCCCTGGCCGCCGCACCTCCCATCTGGGAGGCTGCCGCACCACCTAGGGTAGGAACCCTAGGGGTGGCACATCCCCCTCCCCTCCTCCGATATATATAGAGGGTTTTGGGGCTGTTTTACACACGGTTTTCCCTCTCCCTCGGCGCAACCCTGCTCCCCTCCTTCCTCCTCTTCCACGGTGCTTGGCGAAGCCCTGCCGGGAGACCTCGTCTCTCCATCGACACCACACCGTCGTGCTGCTAGAGATCTTCCCCAACCTCTCCCTCCTCCTTGCTGGATCAAGGTGCGGGAGACGTCACTGGGCTGCACGTGTATTGAACGCGGAGGTGCCGTGGTTCGGCACTAGATCGGAATCACACCGCAAGTACGACTCCATCAACCGCGTTCTAGCAATGCTTCCTCTTAGCGATCTTCGAAGGTATGAAGATGCACTCACCCCTGTCTTGTTGCTGGTCTCTCCATAGGAAGATCTGAATATGGTGTAGGAAAATTTTGAATTTATGCTACGTTACCCAACTGGAGCTTGGGTCGAACTTGAACAACTTGCCGCAGACGAAGGCGTGCTACAGGATGGTCAGGTTGTTATAGAACCCCGGCCGCAGCCACATTATGTCTGCCATGTTCGATTACCCTGACACTAGCCTCCCGCTCTGTGCTAAAGGGGGGCGATCCGCATTCGGATGAAATCAGAAGCCACCATTTCCATCGTCAGCCCTGCGCCACTCAGACACATGATCCTGGTGACGGGGATGGCCAATTTCTCATCGTGTGGATCGAGGCTGCTCCAGTCATCGCCCCGGGCCTCAATCTTGGCGGTCCTGGTCTCGGAAAAGGGCAGGAACCCCTTTTCCCGAATCCAACACCACTTCCCTCACCACTCCTCCCACTTCTCCCAAAGAATACCTTCCAAATACGCCTCCTTGCACCATGCCGACGAAGTTTTCGCAGATATGTGCGAAAAACGACATGCACCTCACGACATTCGGCATAAAATCCACAAGCCAAAAGCCGTAGGTCTGCATGATATCAAAGGAAGAACTCTGAGAAAGGTGGGTAGAGCCCGCAATAGAAGAAATCGGCGAAGAGCGGGTACTTATCCGGTTTTGGGCCCGATTCCCCGACGTTCACGACGGTTGCCGGATGCACTATCGTCCTGACCGCCCACATGAAGCGGTAGCGATTCGACAAGGCACACACTTCAATCCTTGGAGGGAAGAAGGCAAGCTCCTGCCGCTTCTTTGCCATCTCCTTCTCCGTGTTGCCTGGCTTCCCCTTTTTGGATCTGCTCCCTTCGACGGCATGTCGACGGAGGGAGGGGCGGCTACTGGGGGAAGCGGTTTCGAGAAGGATAAGGGGGGGAAATAGAGGCTCCGTCTTAAGGAAGAAGATGACAGCGGCGACGAGATTGGAGGAACAGGTAAGTAAGCAACCACGCCCCTCATTCTTTTCCTTTATGGGGAACGCTAGCCAGCTCTTGGTTGCCCAACTAACGGCTCCACGAGCACACGGCTGCCTCGGTCACTACGCACACATCGCACACCCTCCCACTTCGCGCGTTCGATGCGCGACGTGGGGAAAGGAAGCCTGTAATGGCTTGATTCTGGTAAGCCCGACGCCTGCGAGTCCGCACACCACTTTGGGACTGGCCCAACAACGCCTCGCATGCGTGTGTGGCCCAGGCCCAGGGGCTCCAGTCGGTGCGATAAAGACTGGGGTCTCCAGTGCCCTGGACTAGTACACGGACACCAGCAACCCCTCTGTATAGACAAGGCGCGTCGCTGGAGCTTAGTGCGGAAGCAAGACTCAGAAGTCCCCAAGTATAGATTGCAAGCCCCCGGCAAGCACTCTCTTGGTGGGTATGAACACAAGACCCCAGTAGGAGCTCCCTGCCAGTGAGATAGACAATGCCACGGCGAGACCCTCCCGCCAAGAAAGAAGGACTGAGCCCAGGCAAGCCATCCTTGCAGGGAAGATTGGCAAGGACTCGGCGGGCCATCACCTCCCTGCCGAGAGGAACAAGAAGTGCCCCTGGCAGGATAACCCTACCGAGAAGGAAGAGAAGGCCCGAGGAGAGGCGCGGGCACACGGCACCTTCACGACCTGTGAACGCAACCATCGACGAACACGCCACCGCCGATGCATGGAACACACGTCCACCCGCACGCCGGCGCAACACCCCAAAGTTTCCACGTGCCGGTACGTGTCCAAACCCCCCTGACGAGGTCAGGGAAGTCTGTCGAAGCATTTAATGCACCGTAGTAACACTGTGGCTGTCGGTCGGTGCTGTTGCACTCGTGAACCCACCGTTCACCCACTGAGCCACTTTGGTGACCCCTTCACCCATAAAAGGAGGCCCTAGGCTCAGTAGTAAGGACTTTTTGGCTTTTTGACCAATCGAAAGGCTGTAAAAGGGAAAGATCTACAGTAACCCAGAACGAATAACTAAATACATGCAGGAGTAGCGTTTTACGCACCATGCGGGCCGAACCTAGGTAAAAAAGACCTTGTTGGGCCCTGACTGTTGGTTCTGCGCTTGCCGTGACCCCTCTCCCCGCCAAACCAGCAAAAAGGGGACCGTTGAGGGCCCCATAGGTGTGGATCATTCACCGACAGGCAGGGTTGTGGCCTACCTATCACGACAACTACGCCACACATTAGGAAAACTACGCCACACATGATCTCGAGTTGGTAGTGGTAGTGCATGCCCTGAAGACATGGCGACACTTCCTTTTGGGGAAGAGATGTGAAATATACACCAACCACAAGAGTCTAAAGTATATCTTTACTCAAAGGGAATTGAATAGAAGGCAACCAAGGTGGTTGGAACTAGTCAAAGACTACGACCTCAGCAGTCAATACCACCCCGGAAAGGAAAATGTGGTGGCCGATGCCTTAAGCCGGAAGGCCAGCTCCTTGAATTTTATGCTCAAGGCAAGGCTACCCGCCTTATATGAAGAGATGGAGAGCTTCGGGTTGGAGCTCGTTGAACCAGGATTCCTACCTAACCTTGAAGTCAAACCCACACTGGCAGACGACATCAAAGGAGCCCAGAAGGGGCACAAGAGCATCAAAAGCATAAAGGAGAAGATCCAAGAAGGTAACGCCCCGGAATTCACGGTGGATGAGCAAGGAGTAGTGTGGTTTGGGAAACGTTTATGCATACCCAACAAGGCAGAACTCAAGGATTTGATCCTGTAAGAAGCTCATGACACACCCTACTCTATTCACCCCGGTGGCACCAAGATGTATCAGGACCTCCGGGAAAGATTCTGGAGGCATGGCATGAAGAGGGAAATAACGTCCTATATCGCCAAGTGCGTCGTGTGTCAGTGAGTCAAGGTTGAGCACCAACGACCTGTTAGATTGCTACAACCTATCCAAGTGCCCAAATGGATGTGGGACAAGGTTAGCGTGGACTTCGTCACTGGTCTACCCAGGTCCAAAGGAGGCCATGACTCTATATGGGTCATCGTTGAACATCTGACCAAGGTGTCTCACTTCATTCCGGTCAGCACCACTCATGGTGGCGACAAGCTAGCCAACGTCTACATTGAGCGTATCGTGAGCCTCCATGGAGTTCCCAAGGAAATTGTATCTGACTGAGGCACGCAGTTCACCTCAAGATTCTGGAAGAAGTTCCAAGAGGCTCTCGGAAGCAAGCTCTCTTTCTGCACCGCCTTCCACCCGCAGATTGGCGGACAAATGCAGAGAGTAAATCAGATACTTCAAGATATGCTCCGCGCTTGTGTCTTGGCACATGGGACCAAATGGGAAGAATATCTACCGTTCGATGAGTTCTCTTATAACAACAGCTACCAGGCCAGTCTCCCGATCGCCCCATTTGAAATGCTATACCGACGAAAGTAACGCACCCCGCTAAACTGCTCTGAAACTGGTGAAGGGTTGATTTTCAGTTCGGAAATTCTTCATGAAGCAGAAGACAAAGTGCAACTTGTCCGGGAAAACTTGAAGACAGCCAAGTCGCGACAGAAGAGCTATGCGAATTCTCACCGCAGGGAATTGGAGTTCAACCTCGGAGACCAGGTGTACCTCCGCATCACACCTCTCAAGGGAACCAAGCGTTTCCACGTCAAGGGGAAACTTGCTCCAAGGTTCATTGGACAATTTAAGATCACGGCAAGGTGTGGAGAAGTTGCTTACCAGTTGGAGCTACCTCCGGAACTTTCTGGTGGGCATAATGTCTTCCACATGTCACAACTTTCGACCTGCAACCAAATCTCACTTATCGTGAGAGGCTGATCCGCATCCTGGACGAAGCAGAGCGTTGCACCAAAAGCCGCACCATCAAATACTTCAAGGTTCAATGGAGCAACCACACCGTAGACGAAGCCACATGGTAGAGTGAAGACTATCTCCGATCTGAATTTCCGCCCCTTTTTAGCACCTAGCTTAGGAATCTTGGGGACAAGATTCTTGTAAGGGGGATAGGTGTGTCACACCCTGTTTTTACATCACTTCAACTGTAGTTTCAAAATCTGTGTTTATTAAAAAAAATCAAAACAAATGCTATGAGTGTCATGATTGTCATCATTTGTATGTGTGCTTGAATGAGTGGATGCAAAAACCATATTTTTATAACATGATTATTCTCAAAAGATTCTTTTTCTCATTTTGAGTATTTTAAAACCTTGCTTTGGGTTTTCACTACATGTCCCTGATGACAAGGGAGTGCCTTTACCCAAAGATGGTAATCTGGTTTTAGAACTATTTTAACTCTTGAGTATCATAAAATAATTATTTTTGAAAATATCTTCCTCTTTTATTTGCATGTCTATTTCTGAGGCCAGAAATGATATTTCTGTATGAAAGATTACTTTTCTGCCTTAGAAAAATCTGTGAAAATTTGGAGATACTCAGAGGACATATATCTTCCATACATAAGATTTTCAACCCCTATTTGTGTTCAAAATGTTTGAGCAAACCCTCGAAAACCAACTCTGTCCATTTTAACCTTTTGAAATATTTCCAATAAATTCCTAGAAAATTCCAGCAATCCTTCCAAGCTATATTTGGTGGCCATGCCAAGTTTCACCTCATTCCAAGGTGCTTTGGTTCACCAAATAATCCTAAAACCCTCTCTGTCCAGAATCAAATTGAAGCAACTCTACATAGCAAACTTTGCAGGAGTGCTCAACACCCCCAATGAGGAATATCTACCAAATATGGATTTGTAGGGGGTAATATACCCACATTCTCTTTGGAAGGGACATATCTACCCATTTGGGGATGAACTCTAGTTTGCATTGGCAAACTTGTCCAATAAAGCTCTAATTTGGTGGAGCATCCTATTTTTGCATCAAACTAAATCTTGTTAACTTTCATCACTAGTGGTGAAGTGTAGCTACCCCAAACACCTGCCGAACACCTTCCGCGAGATTAGTAAAACAACTTCTACCTCACTCCACACCCATACACTTTCCACCAAACTCATAGACCAAGTAGCCAGCACCACTCCCCGACTGCAGATGAGTGGCCCTTCCTTGATTCAAAGTAGAAAAACCAAAAACCCCATTCTAATTTCTGGTTCAATTCTGGCATCACCTCTTTAATCACTTCTCTTGACCAGCAGGGAGTCTCCCGGCTCTCAAAAAACTAAGGATCTTCCAGCCCAGCCACCTCGTCGCCGGTGAACCACGGCCTCCCCATCCCCCCCTCGAGCACTAGCAGGTAGGCGATGACGTGCTGCATTATCCATTCATGGGCTGTTTGTGAGTACATTCAAAGTACTCACTGGCTTTCCACTGGTTATGTTATTGATTAGACTTGGAAGGACCGGAGTTTGGAGAAGAATTCATTGTCTGAGACGAACTTGCGAACTAGGACGCTTTCTAGTCAGAATGCCTGTTGGTGTAGGCTGATGGCATGGGAACCCTATTAGCCCCAAGATTTCCTCTAGTAGATGTATCGGTGTGTTTGGCCTTAGAGGCCCTAGCTATGTGAACTTGACCTTGATGGTCATTTGATGTATTATTTCAGTATGTTGGATGTAAGACTCTTAATATTTAGTATTTGTGTGTTCGGTGAGCATTGATGTCTGGGATCACTGAGCATGTTCATTCGGCGATCTCGACTCGTATGTCGGGGTCCCCACACTTGCCGGAGCTCTCGACTGTTGTCACTGCCTTAACCTTGCGGTTCTTGTTGTGCTTGCGTCCCTGGTTCGAGGATACAGGGCCTTCTCGTCATTATCGGAGTCGACCTCCACACTAGCATCCTCCCCCTGGGAGCTTTCTTCCTTCTGTAGTCCATGCACACTTGTCAGCCAGACCGTAGAGATCGACGACGTTCCGCACCTTGTTGATGCTCATCTCCTCGCAAATTCAGTGATTGCATTTGTTCATGTGAAACGCAGAGATCACCATGGAAAGGTGGATGTCCGTCATGTTGTGTTGCACGCGGTTGGACCTTTGAATGTACTTGTGAAGGGTCTCGCCGTCTTGCTGGGGGAGCACATGCAGATTGCTCGGCTACCCTAGTAGCTTGTGCCCCCCATTATAAGCTCCGATGAACTGGTTCCAGCAATTTATCATCCAACTCCTCACGTTGGGCTTGAGTTCCAGCGGGAAGAAGTTGGCGAGCATCTTCTCACTCATCCCCCGGAAGCCTACAGCGCAATGGTGTAGATGCCGAGGAACCCCGATAAACTATTATTGCCATCGTATTTGTGCGACAACTCCGGCTTGAAGGCCCTACTGGAGGGCCATCGGACTTGCGGCAGATCGCAGGAGAACGCCGGGCATCCCAACTCATAAGGTAGGCTATCGGGTTCCCTTAGAGCGGGCTCGTTAATGGCTAGATCTGCGGGACCATCGGTTCGGCGATGTGTTTACCATCACTTCTCGATGGTGGTGCGCGCGTCCTCGTTGCGCCTGTCCTTTAGGACTTGGTGCTGGTCTTGCTTCAGTCATGATACCATCGAGGCTTTACATACCTCATCTTCTATGTTGGTCTGGCGGGAAGTTTGCTCCTCTTGTGGGGGCGACTGCACCATGTGTGTTCCGCCAGCACAGCTCCTAGCGGTTGGTCCTAAGGGAGTCGTGCACCGCACGTGCGAGGAATCTGCCATGTGTGGCTTGTGATTGTTGGCCAAGCATACAAAGCTTTGTATAGTCGCCCTCCACTCCTCCATCATATCTGGTGCAGGCGAAACGTTCAGCAGTAGTTGGGCTTGTGGTAAAGCCTCCCGTGTGGTTTTAGTGACCGGACGGGGTGCGACGTGGGTAGCGCTCTGAAAGGATGTGCATATCGCCTAGAGGGGGATGAATAGGCGCTTTAAAATAATTACGATTTAGGCTTGAACAAATGCGGAATAAAACTAACGTTTAGTTTGTCAAGAACAAAACCTACAACAACTAGGCTCACCTATGTGCACCAACAAGTTATGCTAATCAAGATAAACAACTAAGTGATAGCAAGATATATGACAATAAACAATATGGCGATCACAATGTAAAGTGCATAAGTAAAGGGTTTGGGTAAGAGATAACCGAGGCACACAGAGACGATGATGTATCCCGAAGTTCACACCCTTGCGGATGCTAATCTCCGTTGGAGCGGTGTAGAGGCACAATGATCCCCAAGATGCCACTAAGGCCACCGTAATCTCCTCACGCCCGCGCACAATGCAAGATGTCGTGATTCCACTAAGGGACCCTTGAGGGCGGTCACCGAACCCGTACAAATGGCAACCCTTGGGGACGGTTACCGGTACCCGTACAAATTGCTCGGGGCAATCTCCACAACCTAATTGGAGACCTCGACGCTTGCCCGGAGCTTTACAACACAATGATTGGGCTCCAAAACACCACCAAGCTTCTAGGACGCCAAAGCATCCACGAAGGACAATCTCTAGGGTACTAAGTACCAAAAGGTAGTGTGGCTTCTCAAACGTCACTTCCACTTATCACCAAGGAGAACTCAAACCGATGCAACTCATGCAATGGAAAGAACACAAAAAGTGGTCAAGTCCCTCACACTCAAATCCCTCCACAAAAACAAAAGCTATGGAGAACTATGAGAGGAAGAACAAGGAGCTCACAAAGAACTCCAAGATCCAGATCCAAGGGGTTCCCCTCACATAGAGGAGAAAGTGATTGCTGGAGATGTGGATCTAGATCTCCCTCTCTTTTCAATCAAGAACTAGCAAGAATCATTGGAGGGATTGAGAGTTAGCAAGCTCTAAGAAGGTCGACAATGGGGGAAAAACACGAGCTCAATGGATAGATAATTCCAAGGGGTAGAAGACCCCCTTTATATAGTGGGGGAAGAAATCAGACCGTTACCCCCACTTATAGTGCGAGCACAGCGGTACTACCGCTAGCCCTAGCGGTGCTCCCGCTAGCGCTGGCAGTACTACCGCTAGACCCTGGCGGTACTACAGCTAGACCCTGGCGGTTCTACCTCCAGCCCTGGCAGTACTACCTCTAGAGAAAGTCTTCGCAAAAAGTCCGACGAAGAACAACCGCTCAGAGAGACGTACTACCATCCCGAACCGGTACAACCGCCCATCCGGAGCGGTACTACCGCTAGGGAGCGGTAGTAAGAAATTACTACCGCTCCGGGGGCGGTACTACCGCTATAGGAGCGGTACTTCCGCTCGCACGAGGAGCGGTACTACCGCTGGATACTGAATCTGCTCTAACTTTCGCATACGGACTCCGCTTTCAACAAAACCAAGTTTGTTGGAAAGCTAACGACATGGAATAACACAATCTTGATAGAAATATCAATAAGAAGGAAGTGGGAAAAGGCCCATAAGAAAATGGTGAGAACCCTTCTTCGAATAAGACCGATAAAAACTCCCAACATCGAAAACATCATAGAAGATGCATATGCACTCCGTTTTTTATGAACTCGAGCCTGTCATGAAGATGACCATAACATCTAAAAATCACATAGAGAAACACCAGGAAAGAACCAAGAAGTATGATGAAAGGATGCAAATGGTTTGAGCACTCAACGAACGATACGATCAAGGTACTCACTTGAGAGCCCCCCTCGACAGTACGACAATCTATCCTAAAACAGAAAACCTATCAAGGGCAAACCTATACCTTGCACCTCGTCCTCTTGAGATAGATGATGATGATCTTGGCTTCCTCAAGATAGACCACCTTTCTTGATTGCGTTGGCTTGATGAAGACTAGTTGATTGCTCCCCCATACTAACTATGGGTGAGCCACTCTTCAACATATCTTCACAAGTCCATTGCCACAACAATGGACGGCAAGCTTCAAGCATGATATATTTGTGCTGATCCACTTGAACTTGTACACCGCAATCTTGATGACGATCACCACTTGAAGTCATCCTTCTTGCGTTGTATGAGATCTTCCTTTTGACGCAAGCCCATAGAAACACACCTAACCCCCACATAGAACTATCACGAAGACCACGGGTTAATACACAAACACGTAATGGACAATGCTTACCATACCATGGGATCACTTGATCCCTCTCGGTACATCTTGTATGCTTTGTGTGTTGATCATCTTGATTTACTTTTTATCTGACGATCTTGATCAACCTTGTGTCTCTATGACCATTCTTTGGATAATACCATGAATACCATCTTGGTCATCATATAAACTCCTTGAACCCAACAGATGGACTTCAAGAAGTGCCTATGGACAAATCCTATAAATATAACTTAAGGCAACCATTAGTCCGTAGGAATTGTCATCAATTACCAAAACCACATATCGAGAAATATGCTCTAACAATCTGCCCCATTTTGGTAATTGATGACAACCACTTAAAGAGAGATTATATAAGGAAAATAAGCATAACCAAGCACACACATGCAAAGCAATAATGCATGCGTACAAGATGTAAATGCTTATGCAATAAAAGAGAAACCCTCGAAGCATAACCAAACTAAACTCTCTAAACTTCACCCCCATTGGCATCGATTGCCAAAATGGACAAAAAGTTTAGAAAGCCAATATAGTAGGTGGTCCTCCAAAAAGTGTGTACTCCTCAACAAATGAGTGCACAGAAATATACATATACAATAATAAGAAGTTCGAGGAAAACGAACTATATCGAGGACCCAAAGATTGCAAATAAAAGGATCGTATGCCACAAGGACATACAAAAATAGAGGCAAACAATCAAAAGATACCAGATGGAACAAACACTCATATGGTCCTTCGAACCACATGAATAAAAGATATTATGATAAAAGGAACGGAGTTTTTTCTCAAAACTAGAGAAGCTCCCCATGATTTATGCACTAATAAGAGATTTTTGTATTTGATACGAGTGCACAAAATAGGATCGTTGCTCTCCCTAAATTAATAAAAACACACAACGAGTGGAAGAAGATAGATGAGACAATAAGCATATCACTTGCACAAAACAAATGGTGAGCAACATGTAAAAGAAGCAACTTAAGAATAGGCTCAACCAAAATAATGTGTGTGAGTCATGGCAAAGCACTTGAGAAGACTAAGATAAGGATGAGCATTACTCATCAACATAGTTTTGATGAAATGAGAAACAAAGTGCAAGACATATCATTCCCACACACACACACACTAGAAAATGGGTTCACAAGCTTACTAATAAACAAAATAAGAACCAATGCTTGTGACAACCCATGGTTAATAAAGGAAATAAGAACATTTTCAAGAGGAGGGATACCAATCGAAATGGAAAAATCCTTATCAAGACAAGCATGAGAAAAAATAATCTTCACGGCCAAGGAGTGCATCAAGATGTAGGAATATAAGATACACACTCAAGACAAATCCTTTCATGAAGACACCAATAACTAAAAAAGGAAATGCAACGGTGGACGTGAAAGAAAAGAGGATATCAATTCGAGATGTAACTTCTCTCATGTGTAAAAGATTCTAAGTAGAAGACAATCATGATGATATATATCCACAAAGAAGGATGTACACACGAAATTGTTACAAGAAGGAACAAACAAGATATCCAAAAGGAAGTCATAAATATATCAATAAGATCTTTGCTTGGAAGCATAGCACATGGCCTAATATTTTCTTATTGTACGGTATGAACTTCCAACATACAAACATCGATGACATCCCAACTAGCAATAAGACATCATCGTTCGGATGCTTTGATAAAGGAAACAAGAACTACAAGAATGAATCAAGAGATTCATGCCATGATGCAACCTGGCCAAGAAAAGACAGGTTTGGGCCTTTGCAAGAAATGAATGCATGAATTAGATACTAGTTACCGAGACAACATTGGATTGATGTAGTAGATAGTTGTTCGTTGATCATCCTAACTTGGCTCCAATAATCACATGGTCTCAACACCTTCCTTGTAGGTGAGCCGAGCATCCAACGCATCTCCAATTGTTCCTTGAACAACAAAACAAACAAAATGGTGCCCAAGCTCATTGGGACCAAAGAGTTAGAAAACCAACAATACATAGGACAAACTCCACATACATATGTGCACATAGATATGAATTTGAATTTCATGCACACTTTAGCCAATTTATGACAAGGTGGAGTTTCCCCTATATATTGGGTCAAAGAAAGAAAGCAAGCAAAAGATGCTATATATAGTAAATATGCATGCTCAAGGCTTTCAAAAATCAACTGAACACAAGGTTGATAATACACCAAAAGACAAGGTATCAAGTGATAATAAGATACTAAACAAGGAATGAGATATCCATTGACACATGCCAAATAAAAGGAAACAAGAGACCAATTGATGGAAAACAAACACGAGGTATCTAGTTTCCAAAAGAGTGCTAGGTTCCAACAAACCAAACCCTCGACAAATTTTCATGATGGCACAAAGCATCATAAAGAGCAAAACTTGCCTCCCATCAAAGCACACTTGATGTGGATCAAAAGATTTTATGATGGGCGAGTAAAGAGAGTATTCTAAAGAAAATAGGATAGCTCCCCCAAGAGATGTGCATGATATAGAATTTGCATTTAAATACAAAATGCACAAGATGGGATCATCACTTTCTCTGTATCTATAAAAACAATAGACATGTTAAAATAGATCCACAAGAGGCAAGGAAGACAAACGAAACACAAAATCCAATGTAAAGACGATTAGCAATTCCTACCACATGATGGTAATACCAATTGTCAAGGACAAGAAGTATTTTGGAAATAATACTCATTGGTAGATCGCAAATATATCCAACATCATCTTTACCCATAAAACCCAAGCAAATGACACTTGTAGAGCTAACATGCCACCTAGGAACAAGATAATTTACAATATCAACACTAAGTGGCAATACCTCAAATGTACACATTTTCTAGGCTTGTAATATGCACATAGCATATTATTGCCCCATAATGTGATAACCCAACAATATTAACAAGTGGAAAATTAAAACCAACAAGAGATAATTAATGGACCATATAGAATTTGAATTTCTCATGAGTAAGACATACCACATAGAAACTAGATAATCTTGAAATATCAATACTAAGTGGTATTCCCCATGTATACACATTTATAGGATTCTGAGGTGTGCAAAGCACATCAGTCCCCCACAATGGGATAATCCATTAATCTCTCACAAGAGCCAACAAAGATACAAACAAGATGCAATAAGGCTCAATACAAGACTCACATGTACAGGATGTTCAAACCAACATACACATACTCGATTACTCAAGATAAGCAAGTTGGAAGCACAACATATACAAACACATGCAAGGTACAAAACCACAACATGCAAAGGGGCAAGTAACTAGCAATGTAAACAGTTTAAGTACAAGTTACCGTAAGGAGGCACATTGGATATAAGATAGAAACTCGATAATCCAAATGACTTGGCTTGAGATAATATGAATGATGAAGACCCCTTAATTATTAATTATGTATCAAAGTCTCTAATGTCCTCCACAATCACCTATTGATCAAGTTTGAGCTTGTTGGTCCCCAACCACGTTGGGTCCTAAGAGGTTAGTCACAATAGGCTTGGCAACCCAAATGGTACTTTTCTTGAAACCACTTTGAGTACCAAAAAACTTGGCAAACACATTGCCAACCTTATCCTTCACAAGAGAATAGATATCATCAATAATGATTGGGTTTGATAAATTACATCTCGTGCAAGAAGAAGCGAAGTGACCCTTCTCACGATATCAGTAGCAACATCTACCCTTTAATTTATTCCCTATTGATTTCTCAACATGAGGAGTGTTGGCTTGGGTCTTCTTGGGAAGAGCCCTTTCTTCAACTTGTAGTTGAGTATGTGATTGAACTTGTGTCCGCTTCCCTTGTTGCTTGTGACTTTGGGACTTCTTCTTTAGTGGGCAAGATCTAACATGGTGCCCTTCAATTTTGCACTTGAAGAAAATAATCTTGGCCGAATTCTTGCCTTGTTCGTTCTTCATCTTTAAGTGTTTGGATTTCTTCTTCTTGTTGGAGTTCAATCCAAGTCCATCTTTGTCATTCGGCGATTTTTGCCCACACAAGACATTGTTGAGTGTGGACATCCCTTCATGACTCTTTTCCAAGTCTTTCTTCAAAGAAGTGACTTGGGCCTTGAGCTCTTCAATTTCCTCTACATGGTTAGTATCAACACAAGTACTAGACGAAGTACAAGATTCGTTGTTAGATCAACAAGGCAAGGAAAGTAATTCATCACAAGAGGTAGCAACATTATGAGTAGAAGAATTATGAGGACTAGCACATGGCAATATAGCACTTTTACTAGAAGTAGTGCCATTGTCCACATGAGGCTCACTTGATATTACCTTGGTAGTAATAGCCTGACGAGCTAATTTTTGTGCATTATGGGATGCTAGAAGATCATCATGAGAGCTTGTGAGCATTACATGACTTTCTTCCAATTTCCCATAATTCCTAGATAGCAACTCAAGTTGAGCCCTTAGCTCAACATTCTCCTTTAAAATGGATGCTTCACAAGAAGTAGAGTTAGTAGCACAAGTGATGGGTTTATAGTCCCAGGGTAGGGTCATAGGCCTGCCCTATAGGTTCTACCCAGGGACTACCCTTCATAGAGGGCAAGGCCCTTAGACAGTTCCGACTGAACTAAGGACCCCCATCATCAAGTCGGTGACGAGCATTCGGAGCATATTTATCGTACCGACTGAATTCCACTCTGTACATCGTAACCTCCCAGGAGGGCAATGGTCATACGTTTTCATACACCATTATTAGCATTTAAGGCATACGTTACCTCTAACGTAGGCATTTACTCACCACTTCTCCACCCCTGTCCACCTGGCCATTGTGAAGGGCAGCGCACTCTATATAAGCCGCCCTTCCCCACTGGTGCAGGGGTTGGCATTTACTGTAATCCTATATTCCACTCGACACTAAGCTCCCAAGAGCACTGAGACGTAGGGCTTTTACCTCCACTGCAGAGGGGCCTGAACTCAAACAACCTCGCCGTAGCTAAGGCTCTGCCCATCCTTTCGTACCCTACACATCTACTGTCAGACTTATACCCACGACAGTTGGCGCCCACCATGGGGCAGGCGTCTAAGTGACTTCCGGCGAGTTTGCAGCTTCATCTTTTCATCATGTCGTCCGGCGGAGATTTATGCATGGGTCGGGAGATCCTCTTCGACGCACTCTCCTTCATCGTCGACGATCCGGCATGGCTTCGGGATGCGTCTCTCGACGTCGAGGCGCTCCCCAGTTGCGGGGCTACGCACTTCCGTGCCGGTGCCCGCGGCGTCCTTCTTCTCCAGCAGTCGGCCCTGGTGTCGACCTTCGCCCCTGTCACGCGCCACAGCAAGCGGTCCCACAGTGCGTGGCTCCAGCGTTGGGTGTGACACGCTCAGGCGTGTCAGAACGTGTCCTCTCAAGTGGCGGTCCTCGAGTCGGTTGTGGTCGCGCCGCCGTCTCAGTGCTTGGACTCATTTCCAACTGAGTTACCTTCCGAGTACTTGGGTCGCGGGCCTGCAGCCGAAGTTCTCATGGCCAATTCCCATGAAAGTCCCCACCGGACTGGCCGGAACGAGCACGAGGTTGGCGAATCGTCCCGCGCTCGCCGTCAACACCACCGTTCTGCCAGTCGACGCACTCATCAGAGCAACATTGAGGTGTTCAGTACACCCCTAAAAGCCCTATACGAAGTCAAGTCCATGGAATGGTTTGGATGGAACCATGTTGTGTGTTGCTTGTTTTGTTGTTTGTGCTTTGATATAAGTCAAACTATTGCTCTAGGCAACAAGCATGCGGTTATATCACTTGCCTCATCTTGAAGCTTGAATTGACTTCCTAACACTTGATTGATTACACCTGCACTATATCACCCCGTAAGCACTCTCCTCTATGATACTACCCTCTCTCTCTAACCCCTCTGGACAACTGAAGACCAACAAGACAAGATGCACCGGGAATCCACTTTGACGGACAACTGAAGCTGAAGACACTCACTATGCCATGCTTAACAACACACAACCAGTAGGAATTATGCTTCCCCTCAAAACCGGAAACCCTCTTTAGACCAGACTAACCTCCGCAAGCCTTTCCGGTTAAATTTTCTGGTCACGTGTCTGATACACAAACTTGCCAGAACACCCATCAATCCCCGATAAACCCCACTTAGCACCGGGTTCTTGATGGAACGAGTGATCACAATGAACAAGTATACTTCAATCTTAAGCTAGCACCATAACCCTGATCCCATAAGAAGGACCATTCTTGGATATAAGAGTATTAGACTAAGGTTGTTGTGATGATGATAGTTGTCTTGAGGATATAGCTATACTACCTTGGTGAATCGCAAGACCCTTATAAAGGTAGATGAACTTGGTGGAACAAGTTGACAAAGTAGCATAACCTACATATTCGTGGAGTAACTTTGGATTCAGCAGGATGATTATGATCACAAGAAATAATTCTTGGTGGTATAAATGACTTTCTCGAGTAGTTGACATGGTTTGATGCTTTTACCATGATGACTTGGAGTAGCAAGTAAAAGTTCTTATTGGACTTGAGTTTTGGATTTAAATAGGTAATCTCAAGAGAGTATCGATGATGACAGAGACCACATGGTTCGGAGTAAATTGGATTTAGCCCGATGATCTCGATCATGATACCATGCTTCTCGGTGGATAATGAGTAGAAGTAATTGGAGTTGTCGAATTGATTTACGAACCTGTATAAGCTGGCCTTGGAGATTAGCTGGCCATGATGCCGAACGTTGGTGGATATACCATGACGTAGTCCTCACGATAAAATGTGGGTTATGAGGATCCTAGGTGATTATGTGGAACCCCATCAATATTGGATATGTTGGAGTGATGGGTCCAGTGGTGATCGACCCGATTGATGGACCACTTGGCCGGATTCGTAGGAAGGAAACAAGATATTGGATTGGTATACTACGTGTTTCCTTAATATAGAAATGCAGTACCATGTCCAATTGATGGTCAGGCGGGACATTTGTATTTGTGGTGTCTTAAATTCAAGGTTAGGAGCTTGTATGCCTCCCCGAGGTTCTTGCATAGGAATGCATGTGCATCGTAGCTACACCATACTTGTCGTGTTTGGGTTTCTTTCTTCCCTCAACCCCGGAGTTGACTAGCATAAGCGGTATGGAGTTGACTTATGTGAGAAGGTATCTTTGATAAAATAGAGTGATTTTGTCCATAGTGAGAGGTCATACTATTGGCATCTAAGGAATATGCTTAAGGATAAGATGATAACTGTTCACCCACGTCCTAAGATCCTTGAGACCCTAAAGCTTCACCCAGCCATAAGGTGGTCGGATTACGACCATAGAAAACGACTCCAAGTCAATGGAATATGGCTAGTACTCCACCCGACCGCCACCCATCGTGCCTATGAGAAACATGGGCATGAGGTACCAGATCATGTTGGACCACAAACCTCTCGGCTAGTGACCCCCCATAGGAAGTCCCCGATCTCCTCACCTGTCTCACAAGCACTATACTCATGTGATGCTTGGGAAAGTATGCTGCTATCCTCGTGAATGACATACTTATTCACCCAATAAGAGGAAGAACACCTTTGTCCTGTTTGGATGAGCCCCAGGAACACCGATCGCTATGCCTCTCGAGGGTACAGTGTTATCTTGAGGAGGTGGGCTTCTCCAAGCAACCTCAAGACAATGAAAGTCTATCCTACCCAAGACAAGACGAAGAACCGCCATGGCTGGGAAACCACGACCATGACAAAGAAGCAGAAGACATCAACCACTGACCCTGCGCCGACAACTTCAACAATGCCAAGAAGCATCGACGATTCAAGCCAAGGATGCCTTTGGACAGCGAGAGAAATCAGACGGCCTCTTCTTGGTCCAAACCAAGTCCAAGAGTCGTGATTGGGTCATGTTGAAAACCTGCTAAAGGTGATTCACCTGCTTGCCGAGCCGCATACCATGGGAGAGGATGACTGGTCTATACTCTTGGGTAGCCATCTCATCCAGAACCCCTCGCGGACCCTCCGAGATGGTAGGACCTGTTCTGGACTCCGAGTCTCCGAGCATAGACTCATGGGCGAGACCCAACGCAGACCTTTCGTGAGAAGCCTTCGAAGACCACTTCAACACCCTCGAGGACGAAGACCACCTGCGACTATAGCTTGCCTGCCTTAAGGGAGTCTAGGACTTCCCCGTCAGCAGGAAGCTACGCGAAGGCCTTGACCCTTATGTTCTAACACGAGACATCTAGATGTCACTAACCAATGTGAGCAACCCCGGGACCAGAACCCACACACACTATGTTGCCACGTATTCCGACTTTGGAATGAACTTTCAAGTCCGAACCTTGCACGAACATACTTCACCAAGCCCTCGACCATCACTCAAGCCTAACTTATTACCAGAACACGCTCACGTCAGACAAGGACGTGCGGAGCATTCGAAGTTGTATGATCAAGCACCTCAAGACCCACAACAACAACATGGGGACATGAAGACTACCTCGGACTCAAAATTTTGTATCTCTCCAACCCCTAGCCTAGAAATCTCGGGGACCAGATTTTCTTAAGGTGGTAAGGTCTGTAACACCCTGTTTTTAACTCTCATGACTGATTTGACTTTTCTCGAAAATTAGGACCAATTAACTTTTTTTGTGAATGCTTGTAATGCTTGAAGTGACTATTGCTTGCTTGCTTGCTTGTATGCGTGTGTTTGATTCTCAATGACTCCTGCTACTCTCCATACTAACCTCCTTAGCCCAAATCTCCTGCATAATGATCATGCCATGTGTTTAGGACCAGAAACAAATTTTACCAAATATTATTTTCACCAAAAGACATTTCTTTGAATTAATCATTCAAAACCCCTAAGATGGGATTTGTACTACAAGTTCTCAAATTATGGAATTTATGTTGCACAAATTATTTTATTTAAAACCCATTATCAAAATGTTTTCCCAAAAATGCAATATTATTATTTTAAAAGTTATTTTACTATTTTATTTAAATGCCTTTGTGTGAGGCTAGAAATGGTCTCTTATGAAGGAAAGTTATTTTTATTGCTTTCAAAATATTTAAGAAAATTTAGGGAAACTAAGTGGACATATATATTCCATATATATGAGTTTCAACACATGGCCATGTTCAAAATATTGGGCAAACCCCTTCAAAACCCTTCCTGCCTATTTCAATATTTTGGAATATTTCTATAAGAAATATTATCTATAAATAACTGTAAAATTCCATAATGCCCTATGATTATTGTGATGATGTTACCAAATTTCATCTCAATCCAAGTTAATTTGACTCCCCTAATTATTCTAAAACCCTGTCTGTCCAGATCCAAATTTGAGGAACTCTACATTTCCAAGTGTCTCCTATTGTGCTCAAATTTGGTGGACATGTTCTGATACTCCAATAAGGCATCCACACCAAGTGGTGCATCAAGGAGAATAGAAGAACGTGTCCAATATCCATCAAAACCCTCTGTGTTGATTTCTGCTGGGAAACATTACATTATAAAGTTTCTCCAATTGACCCCAAACTTTTTGGGCATGCCTTAATGCTCAAATAATGCCCCCACAACAAATATAGGATTTGTGGGAATTGATTTGAATAGCTTTGTAAACAGAGGCCATATTTGACCATTTCGTGGGTTTTCCAAGTCTACATTGGAAACCTTCTCCACCAAATCCCAAATTTGGTGTCCAAGCTTATTTTCATCTATTATTTGCTCCTCTGATTGAAGTCCATTGAAGTCCATCTGATTCCCTTGAAGTCCATCTGGTTCCCTTAAAGTCCATCTCATTCCATTGAAGTCCATCTGATTCCCGTGACAATCATCAAACACCTTGTGTGCACTCACCAAATTGGCTACTTTGGCCCCTTCCACTTTTACCCTTGATGTAAAATTTCTACCACAGCACTATATAGTTACATTTTTCCTCCAGTAAAATTTTCATGACCTCTGGTGAATTATTGGAGAGAGGCTATATGTAACTACTTCTCATTTTACCCTTGGATCACCATTTTTACCTCTCTTATCCCACATCTTCTTAAGCTAAAGCCCCCACCTCTTTCCAGAGGGTCCCTAGAATCCTAAGGCATCATGTCAAACCAAGAGATGGCATGCTCATGTAGGAAAAATGAGCAGCACATCTACAAGTTGAATTGTGGTTGAAATGTAGCTTTGGACAGCAAGTAGTGGCTACCCTCCTTTGCGTGAGCTGAAACATTGCAGTGGTGTAGTCCTTGCATATCACATGCTGCTAACATGGATTCACCCCAAGTTTCCCCCTCTGAAAACCACGTATCCCAGCCCCAAGTTTCCTACTGGAATCTTAACCACATCCAAAACCAATTCAAACTAGCTCCAAATTGGTCCAAACTCCACCAGTGCATCATAGCACACATGCGTTGCATGTTTGACACCTTTCTATGGCTAGGGGTGGCTTTGGACGCGTAGAAGGGATGGTGACCACCACCCTAGCCTGCAATATGGGAGCTCTTTATCTTGTTTCTTTCCCCCAGTCCGTTTCTAGCCGATTCAAATTGTCTTAGTATGTCATAGCATCTCTTTTTGACCGTTCCCAGCACTTCCACACATCACCTAGCCTCAAAGCTCCGTCTAGGGTGCATGACATCCATGCGCAGGGAGCTCCCGAGAGCTCCCAAGGTCTCTCTCTCCCTTTCCCTCCCTTATCTTTTCTTCCTCGAGCCACAGCTACCCTACATCTCTCCCCTCTCCCTTGAGCTGCCCTCTCCTCCCAAGCTTCCTCCTCTCCTTCCCTGGCCTCCATGGCCAGCTTCGGCCATGCTCACGCCGGGGCTCTCCAGCCCCCCTCTCTATCCCTAGCACCACCAGGAGAACCCCCAGACTACCACGGAGCCGCCCAGCTCCTCTATTCCCCCTTGCAACGGTCGGAGGGCCCTCACCAGGACTGCCGTCGCCAGCCTCGGCCATGGCCGAGAGCTCCTTCGCCCCGAGGGTCCCCTGCGGAGCTGGCTCCTGCTCGGGTACGGGAGGCCCGAGCCCCTGCTGGCCGCCACGCCATCGGAGAGAGGCATGAGGCACCAGAGTCGACCCCTGCATCGTCTAGGCGTGCGTCCGTGCATGCACCAGATCGAATGGAGGTAGGGGAACGTACTGTCGAATGGGTGCCGCCTCTAAGCGGCTCAGTGGCCGGGCCCAGCCACCTTAAGTGGAGACGGGCGCCCTGTTGGCTGCGTCCTCATGTGGGAAATGTAAAGGGGCCGAAGGCGCCTCCTGCGTGGCCACGACTGGCCAGGCCGAGCCAACAGGCCGACCCAACCGCTCTCTAGCGCCCTCGTCGCAAGATAGCCCGTGTGGTTGAGCTCCTTTTACTCTATTTCTTTTTTGGCAGAAATTCATAAACCCATAGTTAAATCATTCTAACTCCGAAAATCTTTATTCAAATTTCTGCAGGTCCCTAAAATCAAGACCTATCCATATATGTGCATTGCACATTTTTCCCAAGAGACTTTCTATGGGAATAATATTCAAATGCCCATTTGAATATTATAAACCCCACTTTTTAAATTCCTATAGCATTCAAATCAGCTCCAAATGGAGTGATTCCAAATTCTAGAGCCTTCTAATATCCTATCTTATTTTTGAAGCCTTGGTCAACATTTTTGTATGGTATATTTTTGCTGCAATAAATAAATAGCTCCGTTTTGCTATTTATCCACTATTGGAAAATCCTAAGAATATTCACCTCAACTACAGATCTAGTGAAACAACTTTCTAAATGTTCCTAAAATTGTTCTTTGTTAAATGAGTGCCTCCACTCATTTTTATCATAATATTTTCTGTAGGCTTCTTTTAAGATCACCTGCTCCTCCTTTCATCCATTAAAAAATCCCTGATGGTCCAAACCTCCTATAGCAAGCTTCAGGTATTTTTTTTATGACTAGAGAGGTCCAAGAAAAATATAACTCCTATTTATGTAGCACTTTTTTCTGCTTGCTGCGTGGCTTACTGTGTTTGTTTCCAACGATAGTTGACGGAGTAGATGGAGTCCTCGGAGCTGGCTCGGAAGACCTCGAAGACCCCGATGACTTATGTGAGCAAAGCCAAGCAACCCTTTGACCATGTCAGAGCATATGTTATATTGCATGCTAAGTACAACAAATATATCAGTTGCATATGATCATATGTATCGATAAATCATCAATATGATGTTTCCGATGGCTCCTCCGGTGCATTTGCATTTGAGCATGATCCTACCACCTATGAGGGTCACGCGGATATCATGTTGACACGTAGAGCTAAGCATAGTATAAGCATGAGCATGATGATGGTAAAATTCAAAGGTTTATGAAAACCCTGTCGGGTGCCACTAATGCCCAAGGGTGATGATGAGATAGGTGGCCACTTTTGGAGAAGTGGAGCACCAGGTGTATTTTGGTGTGGGTGGTTTTGGAAATGGGATAAGATTTATGATGTGTCGACCGTCCCAACCTTAGATGTGCGACGACGTTATCCTTTCATGGGACGGGGCTTTGTTGATTACACTAGTGGCGGGGGTGATGTGTGGTCACACTCGTGATGGGGTTGTGCCAGGTAGGACGACTATACTGTTTTTACGTGTTCTGGGCACACCGTTGGTCCCCGCATGGATGATATTGTCCAGAGTTTGTCCTCGTAAGACGTACATCATGTGGGCTGGGTACGAATCGAGTGGACCTCTTTGTCAAGTATCGCGAGGGGAAAGGCATTGATAGGGTACTTACCTCGGGTATGTTATATACCGCGTGTCGTGGATGACACGAAAGTTTCCCGGATCTCGTGGGTACAGCGTATAACCTCTGGAGAGTGTAAAACTATTCGAATAGTTGTGTCCACGGTCAAGGACAGTTCGGTGGTGCTGCTTAAACTACGTCGAGTCGTTTCCGCATAAACCATGTGTGAGTGTGTGTGTGATCAAAGTGATATGTGATCAAACCGGAGTGTTCAGCCCATAACAGATATGTTGATATTTGTAGCATGTGCTTCTAAATACCATCTAGCTTATGATGCACATCCATCTATGATCATGTTTATTTATAGTTAAGCTGCTATCCACCAATGTTGCATATCACTTTAGTATCGTACCAACTGCATTATTCATATCATGGGCTGTTTGCGAATATATTCAAATTATTCATTGGCTTGCCACTGGTTATCTCATTGACAAGGTTTGAGAGAACAGGATATGGTGAAGAGTAACTTGGTGACGTTCCTGTAAGCTAGGATGCTTCCTAGTCAGAATGCCTGTAGGTTAAGGCTGATGGCATGGGTTCACGCTTTCGACCAATATTTCTGCTATTGGTCAAGTTTGTTGTGTTGGCCCTCAAGCCCTATATATGTAAGACTTGACCGCAATGGTCATTTATTGTACCAAACGGTATTTATGGATGTAAGACTCTTGTTATTCAGTTTCTGTGTGTTCGGTGAGCATTGATCTTTGGGATCACTGAGCATGCTCATTCGGCTATCTCGACTCGTAAGTCGGGGTCCCCACAGGGTTGTGCGCACCAGCAATTTTGATTGCGCCAAGGTATCTTGTCGGCCAACACCTCCAGCAGGCTGCTAAGGATCCGTTCTTCGAAGAGCTCGCGGTAGGGCTGTGCGCACCGGCACGTTTCCAATAAAGTGTAGAGTATGTACCATACAGGAAGAAATCAAACAAGAGGAATAAAATACGTACATTCAAAACAAACCCAAGTATATTACTGTAATAGTTGTCCCGATTCTAACTTAAGATAAAACTATCTTTTACATGGAATCGCAGTGGTAGAAAGAAGTGGAGCGGCTAGTCCCTGTGCTGGCCTTCAACACTCTTGACTTGGCTCACCTTGTCGACAATGGGCATAACTAGCTCATCAAGCGCCTTGAGGTCCACGTCCTTCGGCAAGCATTCAAGCACATTGGTGAGGATGATGTCGGGGTTCTTGTGCGCCACTTTGGCGAGCACCTTGAGGAGGACAGCCCGGCACAGCTTGCATGACTCGTTGGCCAGACGGGCTGCTTGGCTAGAGGGAGCTGCTCCAGGGCATCAATCAAGCTATCGAAGAACAGAATCAACCAGGCACTCTGAGATGTCCCTGCGTCAGAAGAGTAGTGGAAGTTATGCAGGCCCATGGTGGACATCTGTGCCGTGAGACTTTTCGCGACATCGGGGAGGCATTCAGTCCAGGTCATAACGCCTCCCACATAGTCGTCATGAGAGGCTACGACACTGTCTAATCGAGACTTCTCGTCCTAGAGATCTTTGATCAAGGCCCTTTCACGAGCCTTGCCACTCTCGAGGGCCTCCTCCAACGTGGCCAACTTCAGCTTTAGATCGGCAAGGGAGGCATTGGCTAAGTTGAGCTGTGTGGTCTGGTTGGATACGGCGGTCTCCATCTCTGCCAGGCTAAAGAGGGTCTTCTCTCTTTCTGCCGTGAGCATCGAGATCTCCTTGCCAATACCTTCAAGATCCGGCTCCAGCCTCTTCACCTTATTGGCAAGCTCACTCTTGGCGGCCTCTACAGCAACAACGACATCAACGGCTTCCTTCATCTTGTCGGCATGATCTGTGGCCTGAGCCGCAAGGACCTCATCATGCTTCTGCTCCAGATCCCGAGTCCGGTCCACCGAGAGCAGAGAGCACTGTGGCCGGCGTAGCGCCTGGCGCTCCTATGACAGGAATGTCGTCAGTACGGTCACTGGTCTCCTTGTAGACCCTCTCTGCGGACCCCTTGGCGGGCTCCTCTTGTGCATCCTTGGCGGCCACACCAGCCGCAAAGCAATCGGCCTCAGCGGCAGGATCCCTGGCGATCTCCTACACGATGGCATCGACGTCCATATCTACCATCATAGGGGGATCCGAAAACGAAAGGAAATGGAACAAGATGAGATCAAGATAGAAGTTCGAGAAGACAAAAAAGATACAGATACAAAACAACAAGTACTCTTGGGAAAACGGGTTACCTACGCCTTGCTGCTAGGAGGCCACTGCTCCTGTCTCGGCAACATCGGTTGTCGATGTAGGACTGCCAGCCCATGCGCTTGCCGGTTCATCCCCGACGAGGATGGGTTCGTTGGCGGAAACCCTCGCCCCAGATTCTTCTCTCGGTGGCATGGTTGTTGGAGGTGGCACGCCACGGGTAGCCTCTCATGGCTCTTCTTGCCACCGATCTTCTGCTGCAAGCCCGACGATGTTAGTGGCGAAGATAACCGACCCAAAAGTTGCCAGTGGGAAATGAGTAGTGGACCCACGCTGGGGGCTCCGTTGAGGACTTCATCGTTGTCTGGGACCCGGGTTGATGGAAGTTGCCTCTGGCGAACCTGTGGTGCTTGCCGGAGGATCGTCGCCCGTCGAGGTCTTCGCCTTCTTCGCCATCCTCTGCGCCCGGGTTTCCGTATCTCTGCGGGAGTTGGAAGTTAAGAGACGCGACAAGGCTGTTACTCTTCTTCTTCCGAGCTGAAGGCACAGAGGTCGAAGTTGACTTGCGCCAAAGTGTTCGCTTGAGGTGGTGGAGGAGTAGCCCTCTATTTGGCTGCGGCAGAAGAGGAGGGTTGCTGGACTGGGGCGCCAGAGGTGGCCTTGCGAAGAACACACTTCTTCTTCGGAACTGGGTGCTCCTCGTGCGGCTGTTCCTCGGCTGCTTCTTTGGCAGAAGGACCCCCGACAGCTGTGCCACTATGCTCCCTGGCAACCTCATCCTGCCCGGCAAGCATTCCCTCCGGCACCATTTCCTCTTCCCTGGACTCTCCTCCCATGAAGCCAACACCGCCGGCCTCCGCGGCAAGTCTCTCCTCCTCAATCCTGCTGGCGATGTATACCACTTCTTCATTAGTGGTGGGGCGGGTGATGTGCATCTCTTCCCAGATGGATATCTCTAACATATTATCGAAGAACCGTTGTACCTGTTGTGCGGCTGGATCAT
Source organism: Hordeum vulgare subsp. vulgare (assembly GCF_904849725.1). Taxonomy (NCBI): domain Eukaryota; kingdom Viridiplantae; phylum Streptophyta; class Magnoliopsida; order Poales; family Poaceae; genus Hordeum; species Hordeum vulgare. The sequence goes on from NC_058519.1 coordinate 294,643,636, forward strand.
CCCAAGTATTATCATGGCCACGGGTGTTGAACATAGGAACTATTCCTTCCGGCAGCTTGAACTTCCCGTGAGTCCTGAATAGCTTATGGCAGAGGGATGTGTGCTGCAGGACCGTTAGGTTGCTGTTCAGCCTAGGGCGTAGCCTCATGATATCTGCCGCATTCTTGAAGTCCCGAGCTGGACTCCCTTTGTTCTGCAGAGGGGCAATGCACTGACAAAGGAAATTTGCACCCACCATCTCTATTGTGAGCCCGACAGCCTTGAGGTGCATGATTCTGGTGATGGCGAGCGTGAGCTTCTCGTCTTGAAGATCGAAAGCGCTCTAGTCGTTGCCACGCGTCATCTTGGTTGTCCGGGTCAAGTAGAAGGGCTGGGGATCCTCTCCACATTCCAACAGCACTTCCCCCGCCATTCCTCCCACTTCTCGTCGAAGACCCCTTCTGGGTATATGTCCTTGGTCCCTGTCTTTAGGATCTAGGTGATAGAACCAGAGAGGGCATCTCCCTTTTGAATCTGAGGAATAAACTAGTGGCCGAAGAGGGCTGTGTTGGGGGTTACTCTGGCAAAATTTTCACAAAGGCGAGCAAAGACTGACATGCATGTTACCACATTCAGCGGGAAATCCAAGGGTTGGAAGCCATAGGTATACATGATGTCGACGAAGAAATCGAAGAAAGGTGCATAAAGACCACAGTAAAAGTAGTCGGCAAAAAAAGGGTATTTATCTAGGCCACCACCGGTAGAACCTGGATGCACGTGAGAAGCAGGATGTGCCTTCATCCCCCTCGCCCACATGAACAATTATCAATCCTTCAAAGTTGTCGCCTAAAGCCCTGGGGGAAGACAATAAGCTTCTTCTGCATCTTCGGCAGATCGTTCTCCGAGACGACGCCTTGCCCCTTGCCTGGCTTTGGCGGCATGGCGACGATGGGAGTAGAGGCCGAAGATGGTGGGGGCTTGGGAGCAATGGATGGATTGCCAAGCTCTGTCTCGCGGTCGAAGAAGAAGAAGAAGACGGTTCCAAGATTAGAAAGAGCAAGAGGTAATGTGTAAGATCCTCTGTGGTTTCCCCTTTATGGGCTAGGGGTGGGGACACGGGGCCACCTCTTGGCTAGCTAGAAAACGCTCTTGCACGCACGCGGCCGTTTCGGACACTCTGCGCACTCAATGCAGAATCGTGCCATGCATGCCCGTGCACTATTTGGGCCTCGTCAAACAACGCCTCACATCCGGTATGGCCTAGGCCCGGGGGCTCCTATCGGTGTACTAAAGATTGGGCCTTTAGTACCCCTTACTTGTGCACGGGAAGTTGTAGCCATGCCTACGGCAAGGCCTACCGGGGGACAGCTGAAGGCAAATACAATGACAACTAGAAGAGTGAAGGCGAAAGGCTGGGATCCCGGCAAGATCCTTGCCGGGGTAGCTAGTAGAGCCCCGGCAAGACGTGCGCCCGGCAAGATCCCGACAACCTGCCACTGCTCCAGCGCAACATGTATGTGTCGATTCTCCAGGATACGAGTCGAGCGCTGGTGGGTTTCGGGCAGTGCATATGCAATGCGTCCCTATACCGTGCCATAGAGGGTCAAGGATGCCTGACGGAGCACTTAATGCGCCTGTCTAAGACGTAAACACTATAATAGTTGTACGCCTCGTGTGTGCACTGTACAACAGTGGACCCCATGGGTGCCCTGTTCGCCAAAGTTGGTGACCCCTTTGACCTATAAAAAGAGGCCCAAGGCGTAGCTACTAGGGGACCGAATCTCTAGGGTTAGGCTCTTGGTGCATCTGCTGTATACCGCTCGTGGAGCCAGAGCCCTAGGACAGACATAATAAACCTAAAGCAATATTATGATTGTACGCTTCTTAGAGGCCCGAACCTGGATAAAACCTCCCTCGCGCTGATCGTTGGTTCTGCTCTTCATGCTTCACTCTCTCCCGCCGAACCCTAAAGGGATCCATGCGGTACCATAGGTGTTTGTTTCCACGACAGACGGAAGTGTCACTTTCTTCACTTTTGAAGACATTTGTGAAGATGCATTTTCTTCAGGCATTCTGTAGGAAGTTTCACGCCTGGCAGATTCTTTAGCTGTTACTTTACGAGGATATTCATAAGTGGCAGGTGCTTCATCGTCATTAGAATCTACCAGTTGTACAGTGTAGCTGGCTTGAGGAATAGTTGGTTGCTTTGGAGACGCAACTGTGTTGTTGTATTCATCAATGGCATTAGTTGCTGCCTTGACAAACCTCACTTTGACACCCTTTCGGTCTGCATGAAGACTTGTGTATTTGTCAGCGAGGGTTTTGAGCTCTGCTTTTGTGGAAACAAGTTTCTCACCCATCAGGTTAAGGAGGTTTTGGTTTAGGTACTTCTCCTTTTGTCACCTTTGCAGCCCGAGCTTGTTTTGCTTGCTGATCCTTCCACTTTGCTTCATTGATGAACGAGATTACCAATTGGCTGATTCTAGGTGTAAGTTTCAAATCATCAATAGGTGTGTTTGGATCTTCATACCAAAGACCAATGAAGTTCAGCACAACTTTTGGATCCAGTGCGAGGGGAAAGGTGTTGCCAGTAGCTTGTGCAACCCTTTCCTCACTACTAGGAAAAGGGCTATAGATGATATAGACACTAATGGCGCACCAGACAAGTAGTGCGCCACTACTATATAGTAGTGGCGCACCATGTGCAGCTCTGCCATTAGTGTGATGGACACTAATGGCGCACCACACACTCAGTGCGCCACTACTATATTTTTTTTTGCAAAACAACTGATGGCGCACCACCAGCTGGTGCGCCATTAGTAACGAGGGTTACTAATGGCGCATCTGTAGGTGGTGCGCCACTACTATATTTTTTTTTTTCAAAACTACTAATGGCGCACCACCAGCTGGTGCGCCATTGGTAACTAGGGTTACTAATGGCACATCTGTAGGTGGTGCGCCACTACTATAATTTTTTTTTGCATAACTACTACTGGCGCACCACCAGCTGGTGCGCCAATAGTAACCAGGGTTACTAATGGCGCATTTGTAGGTGGTGCGCCATTAGTATGCTGATATTTTGGATAGCCACCTACCACCACTCCTTCAAGCTTGCGCGCTCATTGTCCACCACTCCCGCGTTCCAACTAACAAAATATCTCGAAATATTCAGATCACGCGCCTCGCGTGGACCCCGGCCGGATTCCCGCAGGAGGAGGAGCAGGAGGGGATAGGGAGGGAGGACCGGTTCCCGCTCTGGGAGGCCGCGCTCGGCGCCGGGGTCGCCGCGGGCCTCGTCGGGGTCTACCTCTCCATGCCGGATTCCGACTACAGCTTCCCCAAGTTGCCCCGCAACCTCCACCAACTACAAATCCTCACGTAATCACCACCATCCTATTCTCCATTTCGTTTCTATACAAGTTTCGATTGGTACGTGGTCGGTTGCGTCCCCCCCCCCGTCTTTTCCGGGCAATCGCATGCCGCAAGTTTCCCCATTCGCGTTGTTTTCCCGGCGTGCGTGCGCGCGTGCTCATATTAATGCTTTATGTTCGGATTGGAAGTGGAATAGAGGCGATTCAATTTTGCGTTCCGTTTATTGTTTGCCTAGAGCGCGTCGATTTAACTGGATCTGCCAGCCAGTAGATTCACAGATTCATCGTGCCATTGCGTTCTACGCGGAGATTTTGGGGGTAGGTTTTCAATGCGGAAATCACGTGCTCCTCATGGATCCAACCCTTATGAATTGAACAGTTGGTTGATGCTAGTTCTCAACGAATTAGTGGTGGCTGTCTCTTGATTTGGTAACGACCTCACCCTTGGTTTGGTAGAGCTGTTTGTGTCTATGCCAGAAGGGGAACATGGATCTGGTTTTAAAAATAAATAAATCACTCAATTCATACTGCATCTTCATGTTTGGCAGTAATTTATTTCAAACTGCTCGTCAAATTTGGGAACACATGACCCTGGAACAGTAATGTGTATCACACATCACCATCTTGTTAGCCTAACAGGGTAGAACTGAAGTTTAAGCTTGCATTTCCAATTGTTACTCTTAACGGGATTGCTGTACCAATTTAGCATGCTTCCCTCGACTAAGCTATAATAATAAAAGAAATTTGACACATTGTTGTACTACTTTATTTTTCTCAAATTACCATGTCGCTTTCTTGCCGCTTTGCCAGCTATTCACGAGATATGCATTGGACCTGGTCCTGGCATGTTACATGCGCCTTCTCTATATTATTGATAATCACCATACGTAACATGTATCCGTTTTAGACGTGTGAGCTATCTGCACGCTTTACAGTTATGCATTGCACATCGTCGCGTTATGATTCCATTGTTATGGTGATTATTTGCTTAAGCTGAAATACATGTGCACTGGGAGTGTCCAATTGCTTGTGCTGCGTGCTGATGATGGAATGTTTTCCCCTCAATTTCTAACCATCAAACTGTTTCCTTGCAGTGGCCATCTTGAGAACTATACCAGTGACTACACCGTACAGGTGTTGATAGGTTATTGTGTTGTGTACGTTTTCATGCAGACCTTCATGATCCCAGGAAAGATATTCATGTCATTGCTTGTTGGTGCCCTATTCGAGCAAGTCCGGGGCGTGGCTTTGGTTGTCTTTGCTACCTCCGCTGGTGCTTCTTCATGCTATTTCCTGTCGAAACTGATTGGAAAACCGCTGGTGTTCGTGCTGTGGCCAGACAAACTCACGTTTTTCCAGAAGCAGGTAATAAGTTCAGCACCAATATTAGTGGATGCGGGTTTTATTTCAACACTATGTAGCGTAATAACATCTTAAATTTATGCGGGGATACTTAAAAATATCTTGAATCGCTCTACTCTTTGATTTAAGATCCTTCAGGATTGTGTAGTAACTCATAACTGAACTGGGTGATTTTTCTTCATTTCCAGGTTGCCAAAAGAAGAGAAAAGCTGTTGAATTACATGCTTTTCCTGAGGGTCACCCCAACATTGCCAAATACCTTCATCAACTTAGCATCTCCCATTATTGATGTGCCCTTCCATACCTTCTTATTGGCAACTCTTATCGGTCTCATCCCAGCAGCCTACGTCACCGTGAGGGTAAGTTTTCAGGTTCACATATGATGCCTGCTAATATACTTCATTTAGTGTGTATACATTGTTTGTTCCAATTTCAATCTGACTGCCTAGTTCATTTCATGTGTTCAGGCTGGGATTGCTCTGGGAGAGCTAACATCGCTCAGCGACCTGTACGACACCCAGTCAGTAGCTCTGTTGTTCTTCATCGGCGTCGTCTCATCGTAATCGTCTCTAACTGAAAGTGCGTTATATCGACTAGAGGGGGGTGAATTTGAGATTTTTAGAATTTCAACACTGAGGAAATTCCTTTTGAGGAAATTCCTCACTGATGACTAACTTACAGCGGAAACAGTAAAGGACCAGAAGTGCAAAGTTTCACAACAGCAGTTTTTTAGAGTGAAGAATGTGAAAACAGATTGCACAGTGAGCAGGCACGCAGAATACAGATGTGGATTAACTGACATGAAGAATTTTGGGGTTGAGGAAATTCAGAGAAAGTCTTCAGCAAATTCTTCAAACAGTTGCAGTGAAAGTCATCAACACATAATACGAGGAAAGTAAGGAGTTGAGGAATTAGAACCCGTTTCTGAGTGAAGACAATCGTTGATGACCCAGTTCCAACTGCTGTAACAGTCGTACATCTGGTTTGGAGCGGCTTGGTATTGAAACCAAAGGACACACAGTCCTGGGACACACAGTCCCTACCGTATTCTCCTTTAGCTAAGGACACACAGTCCTCGCCCAACACTCGTGGTAAGTCTTCAGGGCAGACTTCCAAACCCTCACAAACTTGGTCACCAGGCGATCCACAATTGACTGCTGGAAAGCTCTAGACCATGACGCCTAACCATCTGGAGGATGCACAATCCTCAAAGGTGAAAGGATTCAGTCCCACACAGCAACAACTTCTTCAGTGATGCTCAATCACTAGGTTTGGTTTGTGGTTTCGGTGTATGGTGTATTTCCTCACTGATGAATTACTCTCGAAGGCTCTGAGGAATTGGGTTGCTCTTATTACAAGTGTCAGTTTCTAACGGAGCAGCCAACCAGCTACTGGTTGTTGGGGGTGGCTATTTATAGCCTGGGAGCATCCCGACATGATTTGGCACTTATGCCCTTAAATAATATGACCGTTGGAATGGATAAGACCAATGACTTGGCGTGGCTATCGAAACGGTCGGGACACTCAACTGTGAGAGTCCTCATGTCACTTGTATTCCTCATTTGAGGCTTTTGGTAGGATTTAGGCTTGGGTTGAGCATCATGAGGAAATTCATTCCATAGTGTAACTTTGACCACCTTTAACAGTACGGTGTTCCTATTACTCAAATGCGAAGAAAATAAAACAGAAAGTGTGAGTCTTCATGCTTCAAATTCTTCACAGTGATTTTCTTCAGGACACACCGGACTTCTCAATATCAGTATCTTCATGAGGAATATCAACTTCATCGCAGATTCCTCGGGATTCATTTCTTCAGCTTCAGACCAATTTCTTCAACTGAAGACATATATTTTTAGGGGTCGGTATTCTTCAAATATCTCAAACTCCTCAATGACTTATAGATCCTGTGTATACTCACAAACACATTAGATACTTAACCTATAAGTCTTCAAACCACCAAAATCACTATAAGGGGCACTAGATGCACTTACACTAACAGTTCCTTTCCATGAAGCAAATTAAGTTATGACTCAAATAATCATCATCAATTTTGTCACTAAATCTACTTGTATGGAAAGTCAATGTGAAGCTGATTAGGCCCCCAGATTAAATATGTTTTCTCATCTCATCACGTTTGCTGGGGTGGTAATCTGCCATTTGCTTCCTTTTAGATGGATCCTGGGTAAGCTTGTTGATGCATAACAAAAATATGTCTTGGTGCAGATGTTGATGCATCTCCTATTCCACTATCACTTGAACTGTTTAGTAGTGGCAGGCCCCTGGGCAGTGGTGTTGACGTTTCTTGATTTTTTTATCAAGTACTCCTAAGCTATCTTTTTTTCTGTTTAAATCATGAACATACTAACTGTGAAAGGTTCAGATACAAAGTACTGTATATGCTAATAATTGTATTAATCATGAATAGCTTGCCGACAGGACCTGATGCCACTTGCCAGAATCAATTGGATAGACAATTTGATTAGAACAAAGTACATTCCAGACAAGATTAGTGGTGTTATATGAGCACGAATTGCAGATTTGCATTTGATTTAACATGAACCAAAACCAGGAATCAAAAAGAATAAAAAAACCATACCATATGGATCAGCTGTAGAACATACCTAACCTAGTTCCAGAGTTGGGGATGAGGCTGATGCAGACCTACAATGGGGATGAACGACCAACGGGCGTAGGTAGCCAGCCGACAGCAGCACAACAGTGGCCGGACATAGGCGCTCCTCAGACTCCGTGGAGGGGGGTCGTCGCAACAGGTGGCAACAAAGCCGTCGTTTCGTTTGCTCTATATTTAATTTCTAGGAAGAGTCAAAGCGGTGTTGATTGCTTTCTTTTTCTTTTCTGGGCTTTTACAAGGGAGTGGGGGGCACGAGACCTCGGTTGACTGGGGGCCTTTCTGGTTTGCATGAAGTTATTTTAGGAACAATTGGGAGGAAACAAGGCACACCTTCAAAGGCAGCATCCTTACCCTCCACCGAGTCATTGCTCTGCAAGTAAGAGAGTTCCCTTTCTCATTCCTATCATTCTGAATTCCTGATGTAATCCTGGCAAAATATCTGTGTTTTGATGGCAGGATAAGATTGCCAGAGGCCTTCATATCACTTGAACATCCATCCGTCATGAGAAGATTTCTTATCGTGCAATTAAGGTATTTCATCCTATACTGTATGGTTTTTAATTACTCAGATGGATAATGAGTTGAAGCCACAGAGCTAGATTACATTAAATGATTTCTGATTCTTTGTGAGCAGTGATTGTGAATATAATAAGTGAAGGTTTAAGATGTCTGATCTGTGTTGCAGGATATGGCTTGTGAGTACCAGCAGATGCTTGAGCTTCTTAGAAAGGCCCCATTTTTTGGCAGATGGCGTGCTAAGCCAGGATCCGTTGATTCGTTTACAGTTCCACGGTGATGACCAGATCTTGAGGTTCTATGCTGCGTTGCAGAGGTTGGTTCTTGAAGTTTCTTGATTTCACCACAATTTTAGCAGTTTTGCGTACCAGCTCTTTCAGCTTATTTGTAGCATGTGTGCTTCTGCACAATACTGAAGTTTCTAACAGTGGTAGCCTATAACAAACCTATAAAGCCCTATGATGTTTGGCACCATGAGGTGTTTATATGGATTGGTAACTCTATAACTGTTATTATTTTAATTGTTGGAGAGGAAAAGAAAAGTAGAAGGAATTGGCACACAATAAATATGTTAACTCTGCGATGTCTGGTCATCAACGTGAGCTATACTAATGGCGCACCTGGGAGGCATACTAATGGCGCAACTGGGAGGCATATTAATGGCGCACCTGGGAGGCATACTAATGGCGCACCATGAGCTATACTAATGGCGCACTGCCTGGTGCGCCATTAGTATACCAAATACTAATGGCGTACCTGTGGTGCGCCATTAGTAAAAAATTCTAATGGCGTGATGCTAGTGGCGCACCTATAGTGCGCCATTAGTAGCCAAAACAGGTGCGCCACTAGCAGGCCTTTTCCTAGTAGTGCCTGTTTCTTCGTGATGATGGCTTGAAGAGTTTCATCATCATATTAATCAGTTCCTCTGATGTAGAAGGGATATTGAGGACAACTTTGCTTGGGCTCGGCCTTGTTCCTCTCCCAGCAGTCATCTTCGTCTTCAGTATGCCAGGTGAAGATTTGTGAGCTGAGCTAGAGGCAGATGGTAATGAGGAATTTGGATTCCCTGTTTGATGCTGCCTGGGCTATGGCTGCAGAGGAAGTGAAGACTGTCCTAAAGTTGAGGACTTGGCAGGTGTTGTTGTTTTTGTGTGAGGAATTTTCTCTTTCGAGAAAGCTATTGAGGATTTTGACTTGACACCTGATTTCTTAATCAGTGTCTTCTTGGGAAGTTGTTATGTAGCAGGAGCTACAACAGTAGAATCTTCATTGAGCTTTGTTATAGCAACATTTGCATTTTCTTCAGCTTGGACAAAAAATTGTCTTTTTCCTCAAGATAGTCTTCAATTGTGGCTACGCTGTAGGGATGTGCAGTTGCTTGGTCGCCCTGAGGCAATCTTTTGCAAGGAGGTTTGAGGGCAAACTTCTTGGCATACTTTGGAGTGACATATTTGAATTGTTTCTACTGCTTTGCCCATCTGCGATCAATCCTTTGAAGCCTTATCGTGCGTTTTGCAGCGGTTTCGTTCCCATGAATTTCTTCATCTGGCATGCAGTAATAAGCTTATGTTTCCTATGGGATTTCAAAAGCAGTGTCTATTCTAGCTTCTTGCCACCCTTCTCTTTTCTGTCCTCCAATTTTTTTCAGAAGTGGTTTTTGATGAGGGATTGGTATTCTTAAGGACTCTGATGGCACATGTATTTTTTATTCAAGAAATGTTGCACATGAGTTAAGTTGATGAGAACCTAGTGATTCATCAGCTGACATTTTGTACCTGTGAACAGAGTATGGGTGCGAAGAGTTTGCAGAGGTCATATGTGTTCTCGGGTTTGAGGAAATTGAAAAATGACTCAAGTTGAGGAATTCCGATCTTGGGTTTCACAGTTGTGCAGGTTCGTAAATTTACACAATTGAGGAATCTCATGAAGAATTTTGTGGTTTAGTGAAATTCATCAAGTGTTCTAGACATGGGTGTCCACAACAGAAAGATTTTCTGAGGAATAACTGATTTCATGAATCTACAGAAAATAAATGGATCAACAAGGGCGGTAAAATAGGATTTTAATTACCATTTATGAAGAACACGACGAACAGGGGAAGTAAAAAACCAAAGTTCTTTGGTTCAGATCTTTAATGCCCTAACTCGGCGACTGAAGACAGCTACGGCGGCGGCAGAGGGAGATGATCCGCAGTCGACTAGAGTCCAGCGATGACGACGTCGAGGCACTGAAGCCGTTCCTTGTCGGCGACGAGGATTCCTGGCAGCGTTGCTAGGTTTGAGCTCGAGCGGAGAATATGAGAGTGACAGAAGAGTTTTTCTCTTGAGGGGGAAGGGATAATTTATGGCTCAGGTGAAAATGGTCCAAAGAATAATCTCCGGACGAAATTACTCGTGCCCTTTCGTCTTCGCATGACACGTGCTACCCACGTACAAAGTGTTGGAGATAATGGAGATCGTGGTTATCCTATCGTGAGTAGTGGGTGCAGTTATAGTGGTAATGATAAAAACATTTATTAATTTTTCGAGTTTTGAGGATTTTGTGGCTAAGTCATCAGATGACAAGGACTCAGTGAGGACTTTGAACGAGTGTGAAGTAGAACGCATATGAAGAATTGAGAATAGACTGGTTTGAGCTTAGCATAGAGGGGACACGGGTCCGATCACATTCACTTAGAAGAATTACCAACTTGAAGACTTAGCAATAAGTGAATGTTGTTGAGGACATTGAAAGCTTATTATATATTATATATTCGATTAAGATCATCATAGAAAATTTTGAAGAATTTGAAATTTTTTGAAGACTTCGAAAATTTGAGGAATTTGTGCAAAGGCTCAGATTTGAAGAATTTCCACTTTGAAGAATTTCAAAGTTTGGTGGTGGCGTGACCCACCGTATAAGAATAATGATTTCAGGCGCCGCGTACAACTGTCGTAGGGCCATGAGAAACAAATTCTTCATTAATTTCTTCACACTTAGAGTGTTATTCTTCATTGATTGAAGAATAAAGTTACTTCGTGTGTTGTGCATCTACAATTTTACATAAGTGTTAAGATGTGTGCATTTTTACACAACTTTCTGATTTCGGGCTCCACAAAACCCTAAGGATTCGAACTCTAGGGAGTGTACGAAGGTCTATCCCTGCTCTGCCTCGCCTATCCCACTACTCGACGGAAACGACGATGGACTCGCTCGATGGCGAGGGGAACACGGAACTCAACATTTTACCTAGGTTTGGGCCGCAACAAAGTGGAAAACCCTACTCCTAGTCTTGGTGGATTGCCTCTCGCGGAGGTGGTGGATGAATTAGTACAGTGCTCTCGAGACTCCGGGGGAAAATGGCTAGTTGTATTGTTCTACCGTCCAAATGAACTCCCCCTCTCAAGTATCCTACCCTCTCTATTTATAGCGGAGGCCCGGGTCCTCTTCCCTCCTAGCTTCAGCGGGAAGGGATCCCTCAACGACCAATTTTGAAGGGGAACAGGGACATGCTCCCCTTCCCAAAGGTGGTCTTCGCCTGCAAAGTAACTGTCCACGCCGCAGAGATTGGCATGTGGGTAACATTTGCCCCACTGGTGGGTGGTTGCGGATTTGTTGCACCAGAATGGAAACCTTTGGAAGATGCCTTTGGAAACATTGTACGCTCACGCCTCCTTTGCACCAAAGGGGAGACCGTCTCGTCCTGCCATCTGCTGCTGACCTGTCCTTTCCTGGCATCCCATCCTTGAACTGTGCCAGGCCGGGAGTTTGCTTTGGTTAGGCGGGCCTGCCCTTTGCCACAGGCAGGCTGGTCTGGGTACCCCCATCCCAGAACAACGACAGTAGCCCCCGGGCCCATGGAGTGCTCGGGTTAGCTTCGGGGTGGAGCCTCGGGGGGGCAGCATGAGATGTCGCGGGCCCTCAAATGCCCATGGGACAGGCCAGAGCGCGTCATGCGGTTGGTGTCTGGTCCTCCTTGTCCTCTATGTCTTCCCCCTTTATTAGGTGCCCTACTTGTAGCTTCGCTACCTTATTGCTTTCCTTCTTCCGTGCTCTCCTTTCTTCTTAGGTCTTCGACTCCAACCCGCGCCTCCCAGACCCAACGCTGCATATATCCTTGCTAGTCCAGCAATGCCACCCACCGGCAAGCAGAAGCCAGAGGGGCATGGTTCGTGCCCGGCTTACCCGCTCCTAGACTGCGCCCTCTCCAAGGACGAGGATCTCGTCCTAGTGCTTCCATGGACCGCGACCGAGTCCAGAGAGCATGGGCGAACACTGATTTAGCGTGGCACCGTAGAGAAGCGGCCCGCGCCCTGGGCGGTATACTGTTGGAAATATGCCCTAGAGGCAATGATAAAATAGTTATTATTATATTTCTTGTTTCAAGATAATCGTTTATTATCCATGCTATAATTGTATTGAATGAAAGCAGATATACATGTGTGGATATATAGACAAAACAATGTCCATAGCATGCCTCAAGTTGGCTAGCCAGTTGATCAAGGATGGTTAAGGTTTTCTGACCATATGCAAGTGTTGTCACTTGATAACTGGATCACATCATTAGGAGAATCATGTGATGGAAAAGACCCAAATACCTTGTTGCTATTGTTTTCTGCGTGTCAAGTATTCATTCCTAAGACCATGAGATCTTGTAACTCACTAACGCAGGAGGAATACCTTGTCTGTATCAAACGTCACAATGTTATAGGGTGAAAATAAAGGTGATGTACAGGTATCTCCGAAGGTGTCCGTTGAGTTACCATGAATCAAGACTGGGATTTGTCATTTCGTGTGACAGAGAGGTATCTCGGGGCCCACTCGGCAATACAACATCACATATAAGCCTTGAAACCAATGTGACTCAAGTGTAAGTCATGGGATCTTGTATGACGGAATGAGTAAAGAGACTTGCCGGTGATGATATTGAAATAGGTATAGGGATACCAACGATCAAATCTCGGGCAAGTAATATACCAAAGGACTAAGGGAATGATATACGGGATTATAGAATATGTAGGATCCAATATGGACATCCAGGTCCCGCTATTGGATATTGACCGAGGAGTGTCTCGGGTCATGTCTGCATAGTTCTCGAACCAACTGGGTCTGCACACTTAAGGTTCGTTCGATGATATTTTAGTATACTTGAGTTATATGTGTTGGTGACCGAAGGTTCTTCGGAGTCCCGGATGAGATCACGGACGTCCCGAGGGTTTCCAGAATGGTCCTGAAACAAAGATTGATATATAGGATGGTTTCATTTGGTCACCGCAAAGTTTTCGTGCATTACCGGCAGTGTACCGGGAGAGACGAATGGATTCCGGGTATTCATAGGGAGGGGCCCACCCACCCGGGAGTGAGCCCAATAACCCTAGGGTGGTTCACAAGCCCTTAGTGGGTTGGTGAGGCCAAGCCAAGAGGGCTATGGCGCCACAAGTAAAAAAAACAAAGGAAAAGAAAAAACAAGGGAGCTGGGCAGGAAGGAGTAGGCTCCTTCCCCCAAACCGAATTGGGGTGTGAGTCCATGCTACTGCAACAAAAGACCTTCCAACGGCGCCATGAAGAAGCGTGCCGATTGGAGACTATTCTTGTCTTGATTCTCCTCAGCAACGGCACCAGGAATCCTTCTGCTACGGCTACGCCTTTAGGGACTTCCTAGGAAAATATGCAAAGGATTCCCCCGTGGCCTTGGAGCCTTGCGTTGGTGTTCCCTCGAAGCGGAAAGGGTGATGTAGCACAGCGGTGGTAAGTATTTCCCTCAGTTTTGAGAACCAAGGTATCGATCCACTGAAGGAGTATCACAAGTACGTGCACAAACACAAAGAGCTTGCTCCCAATGGTCTACAGGGGTTGTCAATCCCTTATAGATTGTTTGCCAAGTCAGAACTGAAAGCAAAAAAGTAACAAAGCAATGTAAAAGAAAAAGTAGAAACGATAGGTCTGAATAGACCCGGGGGCCGTAGTGTTCACTAGTGGCTTCTCTCATGAAAGAAAGTAGACGGTGGGTGAACGAATTACTGTCGAGCAATTCATAGAACCGTGCAAAGTCGTGACGTTATCTATGGCAATGATTATATCTATAGGCATCACGTCCAAAACAAGTAGACCGATACTTTGTGCATCTACTACTATTACTCCACTCGTCGACCGCTATCCAGCATGCATCTAGTGTATTAAGTTCATGAGAACAGATTAACGCCTTAAGCAAGATGACATGATGTAGATGGACAATCTCATCTACGACAAAGCCCATCTTGTTACCCTTGATGGCAACAACATGATGTGTGCCTTGCTGAAGTGAACTACTCACGAGTCATTGGAGGGGCGATGATGTTGATGAAGAAGCCCTCCAACTCCAAAGTCCCCTCCGGCACGACACCGGGAAGGGTCTCCAGATGAGATCTCGAGGAAACGGAAGCTTGCGGCGGAGGAAAAGTGTTTTCGTGGACGCGCTAATTTTTTCTGGATTTTTAGCGAATTTATAGGCCAAAGTCCTAGGGCAGGGGAGCGCCAGGGGGCCACAAGCATGGTTGCCGCGACCTCCCCCTGGTCGCGACAACAGGGCTTGTGGGCTCCCTGTGGGCCCACTTGCTTGGCCCTCAAACCTCCCGATTTTCTTCCATTCTGGAAAAAATCATTTTGGGGACTTTATTCCGTTTGGACTCCGTCCTGAAGTCACATCTGAAAAGATTCAAAAACACAGAAAAAACAGGAACTCGGACTTGGCACTCGGTTAATAAGTTATTCCCAAAAAAGATATAAAGGGTAAACAGAACATCCAAAGTTGTCAAGATAACAGCGTGAAACCATCAAAAATTATAGATACGTTTGAGACGTATCAAGCATCCCCAAGCTTAACTCCTGCTCGTCCTCGAGTAGGGAAGTGATAAAGAATGAATCTTTGATGCTTTCATGCTACCTAACATAGATGTCCTTTGTAACTCCTCTTATGTGACGTGAATGTTCAGATCCATTAGATTCAAAACAATAGTTTTCTATTGACGTGGAAACAATAATACTTCAAGCAAACTAGCAAAATAATCATGAACTTGCAAAATAACAAGGCCAAAAGAAAGTTATCCCTACAAAATCATATGGTCTGGCTATGCTCTATCATCATTGCACAACAAATTTAAATCATGCACAACCCCGGTATTGGCCAAGTAATTGTTTTCACACCTTTACTTTCTCAAAAAATTTCAACGCTCACGTAATACATGAGCGTGAGCCATGGTTTTAGCACTATAACTGGTGTGGAGTGTGGTGTAGGTTGCAAGACAATCAAGGAGAAGATGGTCACATTAACTAGTCATATCAATGAGTTGTGGACATGCTCATCAATAGATATCAACGTGAATGAGTAGGGATTGCCATACAAATCATGCACTAGAGATAAGAGTATGTGAATGCTCTTAAACAAAACTAGTGGGTGTGCATCCAACTTGCTTGCTCACGAAGACCTAAGGCAAATTTTAGGAAGCCTATCATTGGAATATACAAGCCAAGTTATATAATGAAAATTTCCCACTAGCTATATGGTGGTGACAAAACGAGAGACTCTCAAGCATGAAGATCATGGTGCTTAATATGCACAAGTGTGGAAAGGTGGTAGCATTGTCCCTTCTCTCTTTTTCTCTCATTTTTTTTGGATGGGTTCTTTGGCCTCTTTTTTTTATTTGTTTTATTTTGGTGGGCATCTTTGGCCTCTTTTATTTCCTCACATGGGACAACGCTCCATCAATGATGATCATCACACTTACAACTCAAAACTTAGAGCAACGATGACTCTATATGAAATGCCTTCAGTAGTGTACCGTGACAATGATCTAGCATGGCATAGACATTAATGGAAACATCATGCTAGCTATCTTACGATCAAGCAATGGCAATGTAGCCGTGGTGGCACATGTCATGCTGGTAGTTGCATGGCAATATATCTCGGAATGACTCTGAAAAAGCCATAGTAGGTAGGTATGGTGGCTGTTTTGACGGAGGCTAATGGTGGGTTTTATGCACCGGCGAAAGTTGCACGGCACTAAAGAAGATGGTGATGGTGGAAGGTGAAAGTGC
Organism: Hordeum vulgare subsp. vulgare; assembly: GCF_904849725.1. Lineage (NCBI taxonomy): Eukaryota > Viridiplantae > Streptophyta > Magnoliopsida > Poales > Poaceae > Hordeum > Hordeum vulgare. The sequence goes on from NC_058519.1 coordinate 294,659,548, forward strand.
ATCTAAACCGTGGACTCAACATTAGTCTTGAATAACTCATATACTTGTTGCAAAAGTTTTATTAGTAATCGAAACAAAGCTTTCAACGCATACTCCTAGGGGAAGGGTTGGTAGGTATAAACCATCGCGCGATCCCGACCGCCACACAAAGGATGACAATCAATAGACTAATCATGCTCAGACTTCATCACACAGCGGTTCACCATACGTGCATGCTACGGGAATCATTAACTTCAACACAAGTATTTCTAGATCCACAACACCTTACTAATATAACTTCAATATTACCATAACCACAACTGAAAACTAGTTGAGATGAATCAAACTTCTCTAACTATTCAAGGCACATGAAGGTGGAAGTTTTTGTATCCCTTTGGATAACTACCCCTTTGGAGACTACTTTGAAAGCATAGATCAACTACCAAGCCACGCACCGCCGTGCTCTAAAAGATATAAGTGAAGCACATAGAGCAAAAGCATCTAGCTCAAAATATATAAGTGAAGCACATGTGAGCTGAATTGTCTAACCAAAAGATATAAGTGAAGCTCGACAAAATCACGGTGAGTACATGTCTCTCTCTCTAGGTGTGCAGCAAAGATGATTGTGACACAATAAAAATAAAAGACTCCTACGATACAAGACGCAACAAGCAAAACACATAACATGTGGTGAATAAAAATATAGCCCCAAGTAACGTTACCGATGGATTGAAGACGAAAGAGGGGATGCCTTCCAGGGGCATCCCCAAGCTTAGGCTTTTACAGAATCCTTGAATCATCTTGGGGCGCCTTGGGCATCCATAAGCTTGAGCTCTTGCCACTCTTTATCGTTTTGTCCACAAGAACTTCACCCAAAACTTGAAAACTTCACAACACGAATCTTAAACAGAAACTCATGATAACATTAGTATAAGAAAGCAAACCACCACTTCCTTAGGTACTGTAGCAAACTTAAATTCTACTTATGTTGATGTTGGGTTACTGTATTTTCAATATCCCATGGCTAATACCCCCCGATACTACCCATAGTTTATCAAAATAAGCAACCAACACAACAAAAAACAGAATCTGTTAACAGCAGGCCAGTCTGTAGCAATCGGTATACTTCATATACTTCTGTACTTCAAAACTTCTGATAAATTACGGAAGTCTGAAGAATTTGCGTAGCAATCAGCAGCAAAAAGAATCAACTCAAAAGCTCTTACAGAAAAAAAAATGAAAATTCGTTTCGTGAGCAGAAAGTTTCTGTCTTTTCCAGCATGACCAAACGATCATCCGCAAGACTAATCATAACGTTTTGCTTGGCACAAACGCAAAAAGAAACACAAAAAACACAATCATAACAGAATTATGAAAGTGTGCAAAACACGAAACAGAAAGAAAAATGAGAGATTTGTTGGGTTGCCTCCCAACAAGCGCTATTGTTTAACGCCCTTAGCTAGGCAAAAGGTGATGGAATCACGTATAGTCATCTTTGGTGTTGAAACCATAAGTAGCCCTCATCATAGATACATAAGGAAATCTTGTTTTCTATTTAGGAAAATGTTCCATGCCCTTCTTTAGGGGAAATTGAAATCTAATATTCCCTTCCTTCATATCGATGATAGCAGCAATAGTCCTTAGGAAAGGTCTACCAAGAATAATGGGACATGAAGGATTGCAATCTATGTCAAGTACAATGAAATCCACGGGTACATAGTTCTTATTTGCAACAATAAGAACATCATCGATCCTTCCCATGGGTTTCTTGACAGTAGAATCCGCAAGATGCAAATTAAGAGAACACTCTTCAATCTCATGAAAACCAAGAATATCACATAAAGACTTTGGAATCGCGGATACACTAGCTCCCAAATCACACAAAGCATTGCACTCATAGTTTTTTATCTTGATTTTGATAGTAGGTTCCCACTCATCATGAAATTTTCTAGGTATAGAGACTTCTAGTTCGAGCTTCTCTTCAAGAGATTTCATCATAGCATCTACGATATGCATGGTAAAGGCTTTGCTTTGGCTATAAGCATGTGGAGAGTTTGCAATGAATTGCATCAAAGAAATGCATTCAAACAAGGAGCAACTATCATAGTTGAATTCCTTGAAATCCAAAGTGGGAGTTCCATTACTACCCAAAATTTTGATTTCTTCTACTCCACTCTCCACACATTTATCATCATGATAGGTGGACTCTGAATCATTGGGGCGTTTTTAACCACAGTGGATTCATATCCAGCCCCTTCATCAATAGGTTTGACATGTGAAAACAAAGATTCAAGAGGAGTCACACCAAGCACTTTAAGACCTTCATGATTTGCATCACTAGAACGCACCCTTTTAAACCATTCATGCCTAGCGCAAATTTGGGCGGTTCTTTCTTTGCTCTCATTCATGGAGACACGCATAGCTTTCAAAGTTTCATCCAAGTTGACCTTGGGAGGAGCACATCTAACTTTCAAAGCATCAATATCACAAGACATCCTATCAACGCTCTTAGCCAAATCGTCAATTTTGAGTAGTTTTTCCTTTATGGACGCATTGAAAATCTTTTCAGAGTTGATGACCTCTTTGATATTACTCTCTAAATCAGAGGGTAATTTGTTGTGATTTCCATAAGTGTTGTTGTAGAAATTGCCATAATTGTTAGAGGAGTTACTAGGAAAAGGCCTAGGAACATAGTTTCCTCTAAAAGCATTGTTGTTGCCAAAATTGTTCCTACCAACAAAATTAACGTCAAAACTAGCGTTGCTACTCTCAATCAAGGAAGATAGTGGCATGTCATTAGGATCTAAAGGAGCGTTTCTACTAGCAACCAAATTCATCAACTCGTCCATCTTAGCACTAAGTGAGTTAACCTCTTCTATGGCGTGTACCTTTTTGCTAGCAGGTGACCTTTCAGTGTGCCACTGAGAGTAGTTGGTCATGATATTGTCTAGGAGTTTTGTAGCGTCTCCTAACGTGATTTCCATGAACGTTCCACCTGAGGCGGAGTCCAAGATATTGCGAGAAGCGAAATTCAAACCAGCGTAAAAGATTTGTATAATCATCAACAAACTCAAGCCATGAGAGGGACAATTTCTAATCATAAGCTTCATCCTCTCCCAAGATTGTGCAACGTGTTCATGATCAAGTTGCTTGAAATTCATGATATCGTTACGTAAGGAGATAATCTTAGCCGGCGGAAAATACTTGGATATGTAAGCATCTTTGCACTTATCCCAAGAATCGATACTATTTTTAGGCAAAGAAGAAAACCAAGTTTTTTGCGCGATCTCGCAACAAGAAAGGAAAAATCTTCAACTTAATCACGTCATTACCCACATCTCTTTTCTTTTGCATATCGCAAAGCTCAATGAAGTATTGAGATGGGATGCGGCATCTTCACTAGGAAGGCCAGAGAATTGCTCTTTCATAACAAGATTCAGCAAAGTTGCGTTGATTTCATACGATTCCACACTAGTGGCGGGAGCAATCGGAGTACTAATAAAATCATTATTATTGGTACTCGAGAAGTTGCAAAGTTTGGTGTTTTCAGCCATGATGACTTCAACAAACAAACAAGCACACAAGCAAGCAAGAAAACCGTCAAAGTAAAACGTCAAAGGGCAAAAGGAAGTGGCAAAGGAGAAAGGCAAATGAAAACGGCAAATGTGAAGTGGGGGAGAGGAAAACGAGAGGCAACTGGCAAAAAAGTAAATGCGAGAGATGAGTTTGTGAGACCTACTTGGATAGATCTCTCCTTCCCCGGCAACAGCGCCAGAAATACTTCTGCTAGCGCAACAAAAGACCTTCCAATGACGCCAGAAACAAGCATGCTAATGGGAGACTATTCTTGTCTTGATTCTCCTCAGCAGCAGCACCAGGAATCCTTCTGCTACGGCTACGCCTTTAGGGACTTCCTAGTCAAATATGCAAAGGATTCCCCCATGGCCTTGGAGCCTTGTGTTGGTGTTCCCTCGAAGCGGAAAGGGTGATGTAGCACAGCGGTGGTTAGTATTTCCCTCAACTTTGAGAACCAAGGTATAGATCCAGTGAAGGAGTATCAAAAGTACCTGCACAAACACAAAGAGCTTGCTCCCAACGCTATGAAGGGGTTGTCAATCCCTTATAGATTGTTTGCCAAGTGAGAACTGAAAGCAACAAACTAACAAAGCAAAGTAAAAGAGAAAGTGGAAACGATAGGTGTGAATAGACCCGGGGACCGTAATGTTCACTAGTGGCTTCTCTCATGAAAGCAAGTAGACGGTGGGTGAACGAATTACTGTCGAGCAATTGATAGAACCGCGCAAAGTTGTGACGTTATCTATGGCAATGATTATATCTATAGGCATCACGTCCAAAACAAGTAGACCGATACTTTCTGCATCTACTACTATTACTCCACTCGTCGACCGCTATCCAGCATGCATATAGTGTATTAAGTTCATGAGAACAGATTAACGCCTTAAGCAAGATGACATGATGTAGATGGACAATCTCATATCTACGACAAAGCCCATGTTGTTACCGTTGATGGCAACAACACGATGTGTGCCTTCCTGCCTTTTCTGTCATTGGGAAAGGTCACCACACGGTATGAACCCAAAACCAAGCACTTCTCCCATTGCAAGAATCAAATATCTAGTTGGCCAAACAAAACCCAAGACTCGGACAGACTTACAAGAATATCAAATCATGCATACAAGAAATCAGCAAAGACTCAAATATATATCATAGATAATCTGATCACGAATCCACAATTTATAGGATCTCGACAAACACACAACCAAAGAGGATTACATCGGATAGATCTCCATGAAGATCATGGAGAACTTTGTATTGAAGATCCAAGAGAGAGAAGAAGGCATCTAGCTACTAACTACGGACCCGTAGATCTGAAGTGAACTACTCACGAGTCATTGGAGGGGCGATGATGTTGATGAATAAGCGCTCCAACTCCAAAGTCCCCTCCGGGAGGGCACCGGGAATGGTGTCCAGATGAGATCTCGTGGAAATGGAAGCTTGCGGCGGCTGAAAAGTGTTTTCATGGACACGCTGATTTTTTTTGGATTTTAGGGAATTTATAGGCCAAAGACCTAGGGCAGGGGAGCGCCAGGGAGGCACAAGCTTGGTTGTCGCGGCCTCCCCCCTGGCCGCGGCAAAAGGGCTTGTGGGCTCCCTGTGGGCCCACTTGCTTGGCCCTCAAGCCTCCCGATCTTCTTCCGTTCTGGAAAAAATCTTTTTGGGGATTTTATTCCTGTTGGACTCCGTTCCAAAATCAGATCTGAAAAGAGTCAAAAACACACAAAAAACAGGAACTGGCACTTGGCACTGAGTTAATAAGTTAGTCCCAAAAAAGATATAAAAGGTAAACAAAACACCCAAAGTTGACAAGATAATAGCGTGAAACCATCAAAAAATATAGATACGTTTGAGACGTATAAGTCCACGTTCTCCCAATCGGCCGGCGCCCTTGGGGCTCGCTTGAGCCCCAAGGCTAACTCCTCCCCTCCTCCTATATATATTGGTGGTTTTAGGGCTTTTGAGACACAACTTTGCCACGTGCAACTCAAACCTATACCACGAATTCTTCCTCTAGATCGGATTTCTGCGGAGCTCGTGCGGAGCTCTGCAGGAGTAGATCATCACCTCCACCAGCATGTTGTCACGCTGTCGGAGAACTCATCTACTTCCCCATCTCTCTTGCTAGATCAAGAAGGCGGAGATCATCATCGAGATGTACGTGTGCTGAACACGGAGGTGTCGTTCGTTCGGCGCTAGATCGGAACGGATCGTGGGACGGATCGTGGGACGACGGTGATTTGAATCACGAAGCTGTACCACTACATCAACCGCGCATCTTAACGCTTCCTGCTCACGATCTACAAGGGTATGTGGATCTAATATCCTCTCGTAGATGAACATCACCATGACAGGTCTTCGTGTTCGTAGGAAATTTTTGTTTCCCATGCAACATTCCCCAACAGTGGCATCATGAGCTAGGTTCATGCGTAGATGTTATGTCGAGTAGAACACCAAAGTTTTTGTGGGTGTTGATGTTTGATTTGCTTCCCTCCTTAGTCTTTTCTCGATTTGACAGTATTGTTGGATTGAAGCGGCCCGGACCGACATTACTCGCACGCTTACGAGAGACTAGTTTCATCGAACAACATGCAACTCGTTGCATAAAGATGACTGGCGGGTGTCGGTTTGTTCAACTTTAGTTGAATTGGATTTGACCGAGACGGTCCTTGGAGAGAGGTTAAATAGCAATTTGCACATCTCTGTTGTGGTTTTTGCATAAGTAAGATGCGATCATACTAGATACCCATAGCTGCCACGTAAAACTTGTTTTTGCAGGGTATGCTTGTGATATGATATGGCCAAAGACATGATATGATATATTGTATGTATGAGATGATCATGTTGTATTAGTTAATATCGACTTGCACGTCGATGCTACGGCAACCGGCAGGAGCCATAGGGTTGTTTTAAACTAACGTTTGTGTTTGCAGATGCGTGTACTATATTGCTAGGTTGTAGCTTTAGTAGTAATAGCATAGATAGCACGACAACCTCGATGGCGGCACGATGATGGAGATCATGATGTTGAAGATCATGGTGTGGCGCCGGTGACAAGAAGATCATGCCGGTGCTTTGGTGGTGGAGACCAAGCAGCACAAGATCATGGCCATATCATGTCACTTATGAATTGCATGTGATGTTAATCCTTTTATGCACCTTATATTGCTTAGAACGATGGTAGCATTATAAGGTGATCCCTCACTAAAATTTCAAGATGAAATTGTGATCTCTCCGGTGTGCACTGTTGCGACAGTTCTTCGTTTCGAGACACCACGTGATGATCGGGTGTGATAGACTCAACGTTCACATACAACGGGTGCAAAACAGTTGCACACGCGGAACACTTGGGTTAAACTTGACGAGCCTAGCATGTGCAGACATGGCCTCGGAACACAAGAGACCGAAAGGTCGATCATGAATCGTATAGTTGATATGATTAGCATAGAGATTTTTACCAGTGAAACTATACTCAACTCACGTGATGATCGGACTTGAGTTAGTGAATTTGGATCGTGCACCTCTTAATTGACTAGAGGGATGTATTTTTTGAGTGGGAGTTTATTGGTAATTTTATTAGTTAAACTGTAATTATCTTGAAAATAGTCTAAGAACACTTTGCAATATTTTATTTTGTAGATCCATGGCTCACGCAGTAGCAACCCTGAATTTCAATACGTTCCTAGAGAAAGCTAAGTTGAAAGATGATGGAAGCAACTTTGTAGACTCGACACGTAATCCTACAAGCTGGGAAAACGAATTATGTCCTTGATGCTGCGCTAGGAGATGAACCATCCGCTACGTCTGACCAAGAAGTTCTGAGCGCTTGGCAATCGCGTAAGGAGGACTACTCTGTAGTTGAATGTGCAGTCTTGTATGGCTTAGAACCGGGACTTCAACGTCACTTTGAGCGTCATGGAGCATATGAGATGTTCCAGGAGTTGAAGTTTATCTTTCAAAAGAACGCTCGGATCGAGAGGTATGAGACCTCCGATAAATTCTATGCTTGCAAGACGGAGGAGAATTCGTCTATCAATAAACATGTGCTCAAAATATCTGTGTACTCAAACCGTCTAGCTGAGCTGGGGATTGAGCTTCCGCAAGAGGCCCAAAGGAGACAGTTGGATACACCTTCTATCTCAGATCCGAGGGCAAAGTGTTTGTTTCTAAGAACGGAGCTTTTCTTGAGAAGGAGTTTCTCTCGACAAAATTGAGTGGGAGGAAGATAGAACTTGATGAGGTTGTAGAACCTCTACTACCTCTAGATGGTGGCGTAGGGCAGGGGGAAACCTCTGGCGAAGCGACGCCAGATGAGGAGGAAGCTAATGATGATGATCATGAAGCTTCGGATCAAGTTCCTATCGGACCTCGCAGGTCGACAAGATCACGTACTGGACCTGAGTGGTACGGTAATCCTGTCTTATCAAGCATGTTGTTAGACAACAATGAACCTGTGAATTATGAAGAAGCAATGGTGGGCCCCGGTTCCAACAAATGGCTGGAGGCCATGAAGTCCGAGATAGGATCTATGTACGAAAACGAAGTGTGGACTTTGGAAGTATTACCTGAAGCTCGCAAGGCTATTTAGAACAAATGGATCTTAAAGAAGAAGACGGACGCGGACGGTAATGTGACCGTTTATAAATCTCGACTTGTGGCAAATTGTTTTTCACAACTTCAAGGAGACGACTGCGATGAGACGTTCTCACCGGTAGCGATGCTTGAGTCCGTCTGAATCATGTTAGAAATAGTTGCATTTTTCGATTATGAAATCTGGCAGATGGATGTCAAAACGGCGTTCCTTAACAGTTTTCTTAAGGAAGAATTGTATATGATGCAACCCGAGGGTTTTGTCGATCCAAAGAATGCTAAAAAAGTATGCAAGCACCATCGATCCATTTATGGACTGGTGCAAGCATCTCAGAGTGGGAATAAGCGCTTTGATGAGGTGATCGAAACATTTGGGTTTATACATGGCGTTTCTAATATTATATGTGGATGACATATTGCTGATTGGAAACAATGTGGAGTTTTTAGAGAGCGTAAAAGATTACTTGAACAAATGTTTTTCAATGAAGGACCTAGGAGAAGCTGCTTACATTCTAGGCATTAAGATCCATAGGGATAGATCAAGGCGCCTCATAGGACTTTCACAAAGCACATACCTTGATAAAGTTTGGAAGAAGTTCAAAATGGAACAGTCCAAGAAGGGGTTCTTGCCAGTATTACTAGGTATAAAATTGTGTAAGATTCAGTGTCCAGTAACTACGGAAGATAGAGAAAAGATGAGTACCGTCCCCTATGCATCAACCATAGGGTCTATCATGTATGCAATGAGGTGCACTAGACCGGACGTCAGCCTGGCCATAAGTATGGCAGGCAGGTTTCAAAGTAATCCAGGAGTGGATCACTGGACGGCGGTCAAGAATATTCTGAAGTACCTGAAAAGGACTAAGGAAATGTTTCTCGTTTATGGAGGTGACGAAGAGCTCGTCGTAAAGGGTTACGTAGACGCAAGTTTTGACATTGATTTGGATGACTCTAAGTCTCAAACCGGATACATATTTATTTTTAATGGGGGTGCGGTTAGCTGGTGCAGTTCCAAGCAAAGCGTCGTAGCAGATTCTACATGTGAAGCAGAATACATGGCTGCCTCGGAGGGAGCTAAGGAGGGTGTCTGGATGAAGCAGTTGATGACGGATCCTGGAGTTGTGCCGAGCGCACTAAATCCAATAACTCTGTTCTGTGACAACGCTGGTGCCATTGCTTTAGAAAAGGAACCAAGGTTTCAAAAGAAGACCAGACACATCAAACGACGCTTCAACCTCATCCATGACTACATCGAAGGAGAGGATGTAAATATTTGCAAAGTGCATATGGATCTGAATGTAGCAAATCCGCTGACTAAACCTCTTCCACGAGGTTATTGACTCTAGTGCAAGTGGGAGACTGTTGGAAATATGCTCTAGAGGCAATGATATAAGAGTTATTATTATATTTCCTGTTTCAAGATAATCGTTTATTATCCATGCTGTAATTGTATTGAATGAAAGCGTAGATACATGTGTTGTTGTTCTTATTGTTCTTGTTGTTGTTTTTGGTGTTCTTGTTGTTGTCATTGATATTGTTGTTGCCGTTGTTGTCGTCGTTGTTGTTGTTGTTGTTGTTTTTGTTGTTGTTGTTGTTGTTGTTGTTGCCGCTTTTGTCGTTGTTGTCGTTGTTATCGTTGTTATTATTGTTGTCGTTGTTCTCATCCTTGTCGTCGTCGCCATCGTCGTCGTTGTTTTTGTTGTTGTTGTTGTTGTCATTGTTGTTGTTGTTGTTGTTGTTGTTGTTGTTGTTGTTGTCGTTGTTGTTGTTGTTGTCGTTGTTGTTGTTGTTTTGGCTATTGTTGTTGTCGTGTTGTCATCGTCGTCTTCGTAGTCGTCGTCGTCATCGACATCGTTGTCATCCTTGTCCTCGTTGTCGTCGTCGTCGTCGGTGTTGTTGTTGTTTCCTTGGAGTGCAAGTTGCATATAAACTGGAATTTCTGGAAGGTTTGTCCGGAGTTCATGATGTCTTCCATGTTTCCCAGTTGAAGAAATGACACGCTGAGATGGCTGATGTTCCGTTGAGAGATATAGTGCCCATAGAGGCCATATAGCTTAACAGTGATCTGACGTATGAGGAGAAACCCGTCAGGATTCTTGAGACTGCCAACAGACTTACCCGCGGCAAGATCATCAAGTTCTGCAAGGTTTTGTGGAGCCACCACACCGAGGAGGAAGCCACCTGGGAACGAGAAGAGGATCCTCGTCGAGACCACCCGCACCTATTTTCTAGCCAGCCTGACTCTCGAGGGCGAGATTCATCTTAAGGTGGGTAGATTTGTAACATCCCAAATTTCCTAATTTGGAACGTTTTACAATTGTAGCTAAGCATCTATGCATATTGAATGAAATAAAGATTTGCATTTCAATGCTTTCAATTTTTTTTGCTTTTGGATTTCTATTTTTTTACACGAGAAATGCCGGAAAATAATTCTTGCAAGCAAGAAAGAGAGGAGAAATATGACCCTCCCAAAATCAGGGGCATTTTTGAAAATATTTAAGCCAAGAAAAACCAAAGTTTTATGGAGAAAATAATTGCAAAAAGAAAACAAAGCTTTTAGGGTTTTTCTGAAAAAAACATTTTTTAAAAGTTTTTATTTTTGTATTGGAAAAATGTTAAACGTGTAGAGATTTTTTTTGAAAATTTTGATATATAATATCATTATTTTTAGATTTTATTTACTTGCCTTTTTCTTTGATTTACTTTTTGTTTTTAAAAAAATAGAAAAGAGAAAATATCTTTTTTAATAGGAAAGCGCCCAGGGCGTCTTTCAATACTTGGGCCAGATCCCCTAAGGCCCGGGATCCGATTCCGCTAAGGATCTCCCGACCGATCCTGCACCTCGCCCCTCCTCTCTCTGTCGTGTGGGCCCCTGGGCGATTTTATTTTTCCCGTCGGTCACCCCCTTCCTTTCTTCTTCCCCTTTCCTTCCCCAGTCCCGAGCTCTTACCTTCCTTCTCCACGCCGATCCCCTGCCATGTCTCGCCGGATCTCGCCGGGATCTCCTCGATCTCCTCCACCTTCCCCTCCCGAGCCCCCTAGCCCCCTATAATGTTCCCCCTCTCCTCCGCACCCCGTTCCCCTCCTCGCCACGCCGTCTCGCCGCCCCAACCGCCGCTGCAGCACCTCGCCCGAGTCGGCTTGAAGCCGAAGCTCCCCCGAGCTCCCCTGCTCACCCGACGCCTCCCTCGCCTCGTCGCCGCCACCATTCGACGGAGGAGATTCGCCGCCACCTCCCCGACCCTTCGCCATCGCCAGAGGACCACCGGAGCACCGTTCCCCTCCACCCTTCGCCTCGGCCTCGCCGGAAGCCTCGCCAGAACTCCACCACCCCTGTGAGCAACCCCTATCCTTCCCGTAGCCGTTGGATCTAACACGAGCACGCAGGATTAGAACAAGGATAACCCTTCGGTTCTTTTAAAAAGAAACGACGGTTCTTTTATTTATATAGTTAGCCGAGAGTGATTTGGTTAAATAGCGGCCGTTCACCCATTAGTCACCGCAGCACTCACGCCTTAACCAATCAGAAACCGCCACCTACCTCCCCCCCCATTCACTAGGTAGTTTTTCTTTTTATTCTATTTTAATTCAAAAACACAGACAATGCAAATCTTGTTTCCTCTATAACTTTTGATCCAGGACTCCAATGGATTTGAATCTTTTTGCAGTAGATTCCAATTTCCTTGTAGTTTCTGAAAACATATTTGAATTAGATCAGATTTAGTTTAAACCTTGTTTCCTATGTTTGAAATTTCACAATTTGAATTAGATCAGATTTAGTTTAAACCTTGTTTTGCTTATTCCAGGAGTTTAAAAATAGCTTTTAATTTGATTCTTTTTGCTGCTGCTTCCTAGTGATCATATCTTTCAGTAGTCTAAGTTTCAAGTTTTTGTTAATATTTTTAGTTGGGGTTTTATCAAAAACGGATTCTGTTTTGCTTATGTTATGAGTTTTTCTTTACTTTGTGCAATGGTGATTATATGTTAGTGATGCTATTTTGTTTGTTAGTGATTATAGTACTTATTGTGTGTATTTTGTTTGTATAGATAGATCACCCGGAGTGCGAAGCGTGCTACTTAGAAGCGCTTGATCATGACAACTATCAGCAAGGCAAGTCATTTGATCATGTATTACCTATGTTTTATGCATTGTAGTTCTACCCTTCAGACAACCTATTGCATCATGAGTAGGTACATGGAAATATTGGTTACTTGTTGTAGTATCATGTGGTAGGCACCCAACAACCCCGTTACTTGGCCCGGGATGACAAATTCTATATTGCTATGCTTGTGTAGAAGGGGTTCTGGTTGAGAGTTTATCACGAGTGATGCGAGATTAAATTAATAACCAAGACCGGTTAAGTCAAGATTTTCAAGACCTCGTGATGCAATGCAACTCTGGCTGAAGGACAGTTTATATGGGCTCCCTGGAGAAACCAGTGGACGACCCGGGATGCATGGGGAAGTGCCATGACATCTTGCGGAAAGCTTCACCCAGGCTCGAAGAGATGGACGGAGGCTTCAAGACCCAAGGCTTACCTGCACAGCCACAAGTCATTATGGGCTCTAGCTTGGTTGGACAACGTGGCGACTCTGGACACGCGGTGCTAGCAAATGTAGAAGAATGGTAGCTTTGGATGGGCACCGACAGGGCATCAGAGGGACCCGTTGAAAGGCCATGTTTTGATCATCCGGTCTTCAAACACCCTGAAGTGCGAGGACATACCCGGAGGCGATCAAATCTTGTGGGGAACGTTTGCTAAACTCTGCAGAGTGCGCAGAACTAATCTAGTAGCCGTGTCCACGGTCATGGACAACTTGAGCCGAAGGCATTGAAAATTTCCTGAACTCTCAACACAATTTAACAATGATGTGGGAATGATCGACAACTCGGGTACGAGAATTGGTTGGCGGAACCATCTCGTTAACGACAAACAATGTAGTAATATTTTCCTTTTAACCCTCTCTTGTTGTAGGAGAAAACTTGCTTTTTGCTGAAAACTTATAGCCCCACCTACCATATGTAATGCCCCAAGTGTAAAACCTACCCTATTTGGACCTACTTCATGTGGGGCCACCTTGTCTTTGATATGAGAGTGCCCTATGCTTTGATGATTTCACGTGACCTTTTAATTCTTCCCTTGCTTGCATGCATATCATATCATATCATTTCATGTTTTGGGTGTTGGTGCAGGTGGTCATATGATTCCATGTGGTGCTTTTAATCTTGTGGTCAAGTATCTTGTGATTTCATGTGTTGATGCATATGTGTTGTTGTGGTGTGAAGTAATGAGAGGGTAGTGCTTTGCATCATTTACAAATCCCCCTTGTGTAGTTCCAAACCTTTTATTTATTTATTTTCCAAAGTTCAAAATCCTTTTGCTCCTATGTTGTTATAAAAATGTTACACCTTTAGAGCATTGTAGTTGGTATGTGTGTAAGGAGCAGACGGGTTTTTAGACTTATTTGGTTTGGAGTTTTTCCTTTTTTTTCCAGATTATATTAATCTGATTGACAATTATTTTTAGTTGTAAAAATATCATTTTGGTATTATAGAAATTTGGGCATAAATCCCTTGTGCCCAGGAGTATTTGGTTTTATTTTTTTTCTAAGGCCTTAGTTTTTCTTGGAGTATTATTTGTTGAGGTGGCGTTTATATATAGGAGAGGGCCAGGTTCTTTTTTTCCTCCCTGCCATTTGAGGCCCATTTCCTCCCTGGACCAAGTCCCTCGCGCCAGCAGCCCGCTCGACGTCCGTCGTCTTCCTCCCTCGACGTCACCCTGTACGATCAAAGCTCCGCCAGCGATCTTCCTTCCCCTCGATCTGGTGGCTCCGGGCTCGCCTCCCGAGGCGTTATAAGGAGCTGGCCTCCTCCCCGCAACCCTAGGGCTCCATTCTTTCCCTCCCCTCGTCCCTCGCGCCGCCAGAACAGGAGCCGTAGGCCGCCATGGTACGAGCTTCGTTGAGCTCGTAGCGGCAGGAGGACGCGCGGCCTCACCCCGTCAGCAGCACCAGAAGGACGCGGTAGCCAAGGAGGCAGTGTTCCCGCAGCCACACGTCGACGTCCTCGACTCCCTCGACGCCCTCGTCGTCCGCGTCTTCCCCAGCCGGCCACCTTCTCTACATCGGCTTCGCTCCCCCTCCTTCCTCTCCGTTCGTGCCCGTAGGTGAGCGAGGTGAGCTGTAGTGCCTTCCTTCGCTTCCCCTCTCGGTTTAGTATAGGTTGGAGAAGAGAACCCGACGCCCGCCGGAGTAGAGGTTAGACCGGCGTTAGCAGCAGCAGCACCTCCGGTGCAGTTTGGGAAGCCAAGGGGGCACCTTTTCCCGTGCTCAGAACGGGAATGGAACCCCTGGGTCCCCCGCGTCCCCCGCCGAGGGTCCCCACTGCCGCAGATGGCCGAGAGAAGTGCCGCCAGCTCCCTCTGGTTCGGTCGCCGGCATGACACCTCCTAGCAGCAGGGAGGTTTCCTCTGGTTTCACAACCCGTTATAGCCAGACGTCGATCTGTAGCGGGGTGGTAGTGGTAGCGCTGGCAGCGCCTGTACCTGTAGGAATAGCAATAGCAACAGCGCAGTGGTGGGTGTGGTGTGTTGCACCAGGGGCTCTGGGGTTCGAATCCCAAAGAGCCCCCAATTCTTTTTCCTTTTCTTTCTTTCTTTTTTTTGTTGTTTTCCCTTGCTTTGTGTGCTACTCCATGCCTAGTGCAATGGGATACTTGTGCCTTATGTATTTTTCCTTCCTTGTTATTTGTTGGAGGAGTAAGAGAAGGCTTGTATGTAGGGTTTGTGTGATAGTAGTAGCGGTGTAATGTTGTGTGTGAGTTTGTGCTTGAGATTGAGTGTGTGTGCAAGTGTGTGTGTAACCCTACACACATGCTTGTGCAATTGCACAAGTCCTTGAGATTTAAGACTTGGTGGTGGTAGTTTGTGCATGTGAGTGTGTTTCCCTTATGCTTGGAGTTGGGTTCTTGCTCCAAGTGATGCTGGTGTGTTTGGTGTGTGTGA
Organism: Hordeum vulgare subsp. vulgare; assembly: GCF_904849725.1. Classification (NCBI taxonomy): domain Eukaryota; kingdom Viridiplantae; phylum Streptophyta; class Magnoliopsida; order Poales; family Poaceae; genus Hordeum; species Hordeum vulgare. The sequence continues at coordinate 294,674,697 of NC_058519.1, forward strand.
GAGCCTCACCCATGACAAGGCATGATGTGCCTTGATGTGCACATGAGCAAGTCTGGGTGTGATGGTGTTGGATTCATCTTGGGAGTGCAACTATTGTATGTTCTAACTATATTGAGTAGGACTAGCTTTATGTTATGCTTGTAATGTGTGTGTGTGTGGACCTTCCCACCTTTGCAAGTTGTGCACCTCCTCATGTTTAATATGAGAGAGAGCATGTTGTGTGTGTGGGTTTGGCTTGTGATAAGCATTGGTGTTGTTGATGTGCATGACACAAACATGGGGTTCAAACCCCCATGTCACTTTGTCATTGTGCACATGAACTCTACCTAGGTAGTTGTTGTCTTAGTAGGGTGCTTTATGGAGTTGCATATTCAGTTTTGTTGCAAGTTTGATCTTTGATTCCATGGAATAGGTGGAGCCCAAGGGCATGAGTTTATGAGTGATAGTAGTAGGGGTTTTTCTCTACACCATAGTGGTGTCAATTACCTCTTGGTGTTGTGAGTGTGCAAACTATGCCTAGACAAAGTGGGCATGTGGCTGAAAAAATTCCAGATTAGTGAACTCTGAAATTTCACTATGTCTGGGATTCTGGAAACATTTTCTTCCCCTATAGATGAGGATATGGTGGTCATTTTGTTGAAAACTAGCATTAGTTCAGTGCTAGGATTGTGAACCTGGTATGTTTGTGAAGCTCCCTGTAAAATTGCAAGTCATTTGGAGTCCCGTAGGTTATGTTTTGGTTGCTGTAAAAAAGCTTCAGAACAGAGGCAGAAACTCAGGTGCAGGAATTTTCACTAAGTCCATGTGATCTGATGGTTTTGGGAAAGTTTGGGGCCTTGTATCTTCTAGAGTTTAATTCCTTTTGCTGTGATTCTTTCTGGTGCTTGTAGTGCTCTTGGTTGGCAACAGCCACATATATTATTTATCATGTTTGGAGGCCTGTAGCTATGTTGCATGTAGCTCCCAAATAGCTAAGATGCAGATTATGGCAGATTATGTAGTTTTGTCATTTTGATCAATGTGTGTGCTTAATTGATGTGGTGGTGTTCTTTCTTCCTGAAATTCATTCATGTTGGAATGATACATGTCTTGGCAACCTGGGAATACCAGATTTGTGCCAATTGTGGGGGTGGTGTTGAATCTTCCACGTAGAGCTTCATATCTTGTTCCGTTGATTCCCGTAGATCCGTAGCTCCGTTTGCAATGTTCTTTATATGGTTTTGCACCGTTTTCACGAGCCGCATCTGTTCATGTCATTATCATGCATGTCAAAATAGCTTAGTGTACAGTTCTGTCCAGAAACTTGCAGTAGTTTATTTTTCTTGTGCTAGTGATAGAAATAGTGGTGCATGCTAAAAAACTTCATCTCATGCACCATGTGATTGTTGCATCTTGTTGTGCTGCTGTTCATTGGCTGTATTCTTATGTTGGGTAGCCCCGGGATCGCGGAACGAATACGTGGAGTCAGGAGAGTACATGCAGGACGAACCAGAACCATTCCAAGCTGAGGATATCAGAGGCAAGATGATATGCCCTTGATTCCATCTCTAGACTTGTTATGCTAGTTTCGTTTCCATGTCATATTTCTCGCTGCCTACCACTGAAATTAAATTGTCTCTTCATATGCCATGAGCCCCATACACCGTACTCCTTCCTAGCAAACTTGTATGGCTAAGTAGGCTTCCTCAGCTACTAATGTTAGCGTTGCTAGTTGAAGGTGTATTGACTCATGTGATAACATGACCTTGATATCATTATATTAAATTCTGTTATTTATTTAATGCACCTATATACTTGGTAAATGACGGGAGGCCTAGCCTTTTGCCGGGTGCTTTGTTCCGTTATTGCCGCCTTAGTTACCGGTTATCGGTGTTTGATTCCATAATGATCGCTCCTAACACGTTCGGGGTTGTTATGGGGACCCCCTCGATAAATCGCGTAGTGCTAAGGCTTGTCCAGCAGGACCCAACATTGGTACTATTTCCTAATCACCTAATAAACTGCGTAGGGAATAGCTACCCCGAGGAATTTAATCAACAACCCGGGCCAGTGCTCCTCATGAGTGTTGGTCCAACCACCTAGCAGTCGGCAAGACCACCCCGGGGAAACTTGAGGTTTGGTCCTTGTCCACTTTGCATAGACGGTGTTGTCCTGAGACTGAGATACGCGGCTCTTATCGGGTCGTCGACACACCGGGAGGTCCTGCTAGCCTTGTCTTACCTTAGCGGTATATCTTGCATATTGGAATCCCAGTGAAGCTTTGGGTTCCCCCGGAGTTGAGGTTTTCCTCTAAGGGATCCGACGAGATCACGAGATTCGTGATAGAGGATGCCTTTGCGGCCTGTGTTCATTTGTGATGGACTAGTTGGAGCACCCCTGCAGGGTTTATTCTTTCGGAAAGCCGTGCCCGCGCTTATGTGGCAACTTGGAATACTTTGATAACATCCGGTATTACAGAACTTAAACATAAATAAATAAAACTGCCAACTGTGTGCGTAACCGTGACTGTCCCTTCGAAGATCCCTCTTCGATCGGGAACACGGTGGTGTTATGAATGCCGTAGGTAGGTGTTCAGGATCACTTAGTGATCAAGTAGGTCAGACCGTTAGTGTAGACTACCTTTACTTCCACTTTGGGTAAGTTAGCCACTTATTCAAGCATAGGTTGCTGCAGCCTGATACACTTCATCCCTACCCTACCTAATAACATGACTAGTTCTGGAACCAAGGTCTTAGATTGCTGAGTCCCCGTGGCTCACGAATTCCTCCGAAACTCCCAGCAGGTACAGGTACCCCAGAGACAGATGATCCCGACGTCACCCAGCTGGCGTGGCAGTACGACGAGGAGACAGACCGCCTCTACGTGAACTATCCAGAGGACTGAGGCGTGGTCATGATCGTGGGCCTGCAGTAGGGTAGCATAGCATTTTGCATGTTTTGTAGTCCGTAGCGGAACTACCTTGATTGTATCTGTGTTGTAGTCTGAGTTTAATAAGAAGACAGTTGAATCCCGAATTGTCTACTTTTATAATTATTTGTGCTATGTTACTTGCTTGCGAAACTCTTAGATGCGCTTCTTTCCTATTCGGGGGCCTCGACCCCCAGATCGGAAAGGACCGCATCTTGGTCATTACAAGTTGGTAATCAGAGCCTTACGACCATAGGAGCCTTTGTGTGATCGTATTTGGCCGAGTCGAGTCTAGAAAATGTTTTGAGTCTTAGTTATATCGAAGAGTAGGTTTCTTTTTTCTCCTCTTCTATGCTCTGGTGAGGTTCCCGTCTTAGGATATCTTTAACTCTACTCCTTTTCTCGCTCAAAAATTTTTTAGGTTCACGCGGGTATTTGTGAAATCTATATGATTTCGATGTGACGGAATCATGTCCTGGTGCCTCCTATCTGCTCTAAGTATCAGGGGAGTTGAGCTCCAGGGATTATCGCGCACATCGCCATCATTCAGATTTCTGAGTATCTAAGAACGGAGGGTGTTCGTTATTGCTTCAATACGGGTGGTGGTGAGATAACCCCGATGTCCCCAGTACTAGTGTAGATTGTTCGGGGGTATTACCACACGTTGTATCGTTGTGATCACGAGGATCTGTTGTAGATGAAGGTCCGAGATGCTGGTTGTGTGTTGAAGGATGTGATACAGGTGACGGGTTAGTTTAGGAGTTGTGTGAAATACTCCTTGTATCCGTGTACCTGATTGCATGACTAGTTATTTCGGGAATTCATAGGTGGGAATTCAAGTAGTTACTCATAGGACAATCTTCCAACAAATGCTTGATGTTAGGTTGGGGTTCGACATCTAGTGGATTCGTTTGTTCACGGTCGACTTACAGCGGTACACGTTGTGTCTTAAAGAGTCCTTGTAGCTTGCTACAACTCGGGGACGCTTTGTATGTCGGGTGCACTGCCTTGCACTTGATGGCTACTATAAACTCGAGCCCGTGCGATCCTGTCCATGAAAATATCGGACGAAATCTTTCTCATGAGTTTGTTCTGACTAATTGCAAGCCGCACCCTTTGTTTTGTTGAACTAGGTGGGATATCTAGTGGTATCTTATAGGACTATCTTCCTACATACGCTTGATTGAGGTTTGGGAAATCTTGATCATATGTTTGTTCCGAGCAGTTCTAGCTCACACTTGGTTGTCGTGGTCCTTATCCGAATTTTGTCGTCTGTTACTTTGAGGATGCACTCTTGCTATGTTGATCGAGTGCAATGCTAAATTCTATTCAGATATCTTGTCTTTTGATTCAGCAATATCTTCAATTATTCTGTGGACTAATATGTTGTCCGTCTTCAAGATGGCTCCACCAACTCGTCAGACCCAGCGCGTGAGGATATGGCGCCTCCACCTCCTCCTCCACCTCCGCCGCCGCCTCCTCTTGCAGAGGCCTGGCAGGCGATGATGGCAGCTACTAATGCAAACACTCAGATGCTGTTGCAGTTGATCCAGGAGAGAGCCAATCATCAGCAGGGCAATTTCCAGCAGGGTGGCAATCACTTCGCAAGTCTGAGTCAGTTCCTGTCAAACCAGCCTAAGACGTTCACTTCTTGCGACCAGCCGTTTGATGAGGAAGATTGGATCCGTGATATGAACAAGCATTTCGAGTGTAGCAATGTGCGTCCGGAGGACTATGTCAAGTTTGCAACGTTTCAGTTGAAGGGGCGGGCTTCTATTTGGTGGCATTAGCTTAAGGACTCCAGAGGTGGCAGGGTGATGTCTTGGGACGAGTTTTGTCGTGACTTCAGGTCCCACTACATCCCTTCCAGCTTTGTTGAGGAGATGCGTGAGAATTTCAGGCGTTTGAAGTAGGGCAGCAATTCTGTGTACAAGTACAATGTCGAATTCCACGAGCTGGCCCGTTACGCGCTGCAGGATGTTCCGGATCAGAAGTGCAAGATTTATCAGTTCAGGGGTGTCTTAAAGGAGGATTTGCAGTTAGCACTTGCCTTACACGATCCTGAGGAGTTTGACAAGTTCTACAACTTAGCTCTTCGAGCAGAGGCAGTCTTGCTCAGCGTGGAGAACTCTAAGAAGCGCTCTAGAGATTCCAGCTCTTCCTCGACTCAGGTGGTTCAGAAGCAACAGAGGTTTTGGGTTTCCCCTCCTCCTCCTCGGCACTCTCAGCAGCCGAAGCACTCAGGTGGACGTGGTTCTTCCCACCCACCCAACCCTGGCTTCCAGCAGAGATACCAGCATCAGAAGCAAGGGCCTCCTCAGATTCAGTTCCGGCAGCCAGAAGATGTCACTTGTCACAAATGTGGGCAGAAGGGTCACTATGCCAACAAATGCACTTCTCAGCTCCGTCTGCCGCCTCCTCCTCCAGGAAAACCTCCAAGCAACGCTCTTGTTATGTTCAACCCCAGATTAGCTCAAGTCAACATGGTGAATGCAGCTGAGGCAGAAAATTCTTCGGATGTGATCATGGGTAATCTCCTAGTCAATGATTTTCCTGCTAAAGTCCTGTTTGATACTGGTGCATCGCATTCGTTTATCTCAAGGCCAATCTCATTTAAGCATGGGTTCCCTACTCGTGATTTGCTTAAGACTCTTTCAATTGTGTCTCCGGGTAAGATCATGAATTCTCACATGATGGTTCCGGACGTTTCTGTCAAGATGGGCAGTTACTCTTTTCGAGCGTCTCCTATTGTCTTGGGCAAGTCCGACATTGATTTGATCATTGGTATGGACTGGTTGGCCATGAACAAGGCATCAATTGATTGTGAAGCTAAAGAAGTGAAACTTACCCACTCTTCGGAGGATGTGATTATATTCGCGGCGCGCGATGACACAATCCGATTGTTCTCCTTGAATGAAAAGGGTGAGATCACTCCCATTGAGCAAGTTCCTGTAGTCTGCGAATATCAAGATGTCTTTCTTGAAGAGCTGCCAGGCATGCCTCCACACCGCGAAGTGGAGTTCGTCATTGAACTTGAGCCAGGCACAGAGCCAGTGTGCAAGCGGCTGTACAAGCTGGGTCGAGAAGAGTTGAAGGAACTCAAGAAGCAACTCGATGAGCAAGAGCGTTTGGGTTTGATCGAACCAAGCTCGTCTCCGTGGGGATGTGGTGTTCTGTTTGTCAAGAAGAAGGATGGTTTAGACCGGCTGTGTGTCGATTACCGTCCATTGAACAAGAAGACAATCAAGAACAAATATCCACTTCCGAACATAAATGAGTTGTTCGAACAACTGAAAGGTGCTAAAGTATTCTCCAAGCTTGATCTCAGAATGGGCTATCATCAGATTCACATTCGCGAGGAAGACATTTCGAAGACGGCATTCAGGACTAGCTTTGGGTCGTATGAGTATACGGTCATGTCTTTTGGTCTGGCTAATGCTCCTCCGACTTTTTGCCGATTGATGAACTATATTTTCTCGCCATTCAAGAATGAGTTTGTCTTGCTCTATCTCGATGACATTCTGGTCTTCTCTGAGGATGAGGCAGAACATGAGAAACATCTCAGGTTGGTGCTTGATAAACTGAGAGAATACAAGCTGTATGCCAAGTTTTCCAAGTGCGAGTTCTGGCTGAAAGAAGTGGTTTATCTTGGGCATATTATCTCTGCCGAGGGTATTAAGGTTGACCCGTCCAAGGTTCAAGCCATTGTTGAATGGGAACCTCCGCAAAATGTGAAGCAGCTTCGAAGCTTTCTCGGTCTTGCCGGATATTGCAGAAGATTCGTTGAGAACTTCTCCAAAATTGCCAAGCCGCTCTCTAGTCTTCTTCAGAAGGGTGTCAAGTATGTTTGGTCTCTAGAGTGTCAACTGGCTTTCGATACACTCAAAGAGAAGCTTATCTCCACTCCGGTATTGGCTCCTCCGGATGATTCCAAGCCGTACCAGGTCTTTTGCGATGCTTCTCTCCAGGGTTTCGGTGCAGTCTTGATGCAAGATAGGAAGGTGGTTGCTTATACCTCCAGGCAGCTGAAGCTTGCGGAGAAGAACTATTCTGTGCACGATCTCGAGCTAGTAGCTGTTGTACACGCCTTGATGACTTGGAGACATCTCTTGTTGGAATGTAAGGTTGAAGTTTTCACCGATCACAAGAGCCTCAAGTATATCTTCAGTCAGCCTAACTTGAATCTTCGGCAAACACGTTGGGTGGAAATGCTCCAGGATTTTAATCCCAGTGTTGAGTACACGCAAGGCAAGGCAAATGTTGTGGCAGATGCATTGAGCAGGAAGGCATATTGCAATAGTCTGATTCTGCAACCTCTCCAGCCGGGTCTTTCTGAGTCTTTCAGGAAGCTCAATCTTCAGCTGGTTCCTCAGGGTTTTCTTGCGAACCTTCAGATCTCTCCTACCTTGGAAGATCAGGTCAGAGCAGCTCAGTTACTTGACGCTGTGGTGAAGAAGGTGAAGATTGGCGTGGGAAAGAGTCTCCCCAAGTATAAGTGTTTCACTGTTGATGCCAGAGACACTTTGTTTTTCGAGGACCGCCTTGTTGTCCCAAAAGGTGATCTTAGGAAGGTGATCATGGAAGAAGCTCATAACTCTCTGCTTTCTATTCATCCTGGAAGTTCCAAAATGTACCATGACTTGAAGTAGACTTTCTGGTGGACCCGTATGAAACGTGAAATTGCACAATTCGTAAATGAGTGTGATGTATGTCGAAGGGTGAAAGCAGAACATCATAGACCAGCGGGCCTCTTGCAGCCTTTGCGGATTCCAGAGTGGAAGTTCGATCACATTGAGATGGATTTCGTCACCGGGTTTCCGAAGTCCAAGAAGGGCAATGATGCTATCTTCGTCGTCATCGACAAATTGAGTAAAGTAGCGCATTTCCTTCCAATCAAGGAGTCCATTTCAGCAGCTCAGCTCGCAGAGTTGTACACCTCCAGGATTGTCTCTTTGCACGGTGTACCTATGATGATCTCGTAAGATCGCGGAAGTATCTTCACTTCCAAGTTCTGGGACTCCTTTCAGTCTGCTATGGGCACGAAGATCCGCTTCAGCACACCGTTCCATCCTCACACTAGTGGTCAAGTGGAGAGAGTGAATCAAGTTCTTGAGGACATGCTGAGAGCCTGTGTTATCTCTTTTGGTATGAAGTGGGAAGATTGTCTGCCTTTCGCGGAGTTCTCGTATAACAACAGTTATCAAGTTAGTTCTGGCAAGGCTCCGTTTGAAATTCTCTATGGCAGGAAGTGTCGTACTCCGCTCAACTGGTCCCAGACAGGCGAGCGTCAGATCCTTGGCAATGATATGATAGAAGAAGCTGAGGAGATATGTCGGATCATTCGTGACAACCTCAGAGCAGCTCACTCCCGTCAGAAGAGCTATTACGATAGCAAGCACCGTGACATGTCGTATGAGCTTGATGATTTTGTCTATCTCAAGGTGTAGCCTATGAAGGGTATGCAGCATTTTGGCATCAAAGGCAAGCTTGCGCCTCGTTTCGTTGGTCCGTTCAGAGTGGTCGGTAAGAGGGGCGAGCTCGCGTACCAGCTCGAGCTTCCGTCAACCTTTGCAAATGTCCATGATGTGTTCCATGTTTCTCAGCTCCGGAGGTGTTTCAAGACCCCCGAGCGCACTGTGCATCTTCAAGATATCGATCTTCAGCCTGACCTTTCTTATCGTGAGCATCCAGTTGCGGTTCTCGAGGCGACTGAGCGCAACACCCGTAACAAGTCTGTCAAGTTCCTCAAAGTGCAGTGGTCACACCATTCCGATAAAGAGGCTATGTGGGAATGCGAGGATCACCTCCGTTCCAAATTTCCTGGTTCTTTCAGTCTTAGATCTCGAGGTCGAGATCTTCTTTGTAGTGTGGGAGAGTTTGTAATGCCCCATGTGTAAAACCTACCCTATTTGGACCTACTTCATGTGGGGCCACCTTGTCTTTGATATGAGAGTGCCCTATGCTTGGATGATTTCATGTGACCTTTTAATTCTTCCCTTGCTTGCATGCATATCATATCATATCATTTCATGTGTTCGGTGTTGGTGCAGGTGGTCATATGATTCCATGTGGTGCTTTTAATCTTGTGGTCAAGTATCTTGTGATTTCATGTGTTGATGCATATGTGTTGTTGTGGTGTGAAGTAATGAGAGGCTGGTGCTTGGCATCATTTACAAACCACCCTTGTGTAGTTCCAAACCTTTTATTTATTTATTTTCCCAAGTTCAAAATCCTTTTGCTCCTATGTTGTTATAAAAATGTTACACCTTTAGAGCATTGTAGTTGGTATGTGGGTAAGCAGCAGAGGGGTTTTTAGACTTATTTGGTTTGGAGTTTTTCCTTTATTTTTTTCAGATTATATTAATCTGATTGACAATTATTTTGAGTTGTAAAAATATCATTTTGGTATTTTAGAAATTTGGGCATAAATCCCTTGTGCCCAGGAGTATTTGTTTTTATTTTTTTCTAAGGCCTTAGTTTTTCTTGGAGTATTATTAGCTGAGGTGGCGTTTATATATGGGAGAGGGCGAGGTTCTTTTTTTTTCCTCCCTAGCATTTGAGGCCCATTTCCTCCCTGGCCCAAGTCCCTCGCGCCAGCAGCCCGCTCGACGTCCGTCGTCTTCCTCCCTCGACGTCACCCTATACGATCAAAGCTCCGCCACCGATCTTCCTTCCCCTAGATCTGGTGGCTCCGGGCTCGCATCCCGAGGCGTTATAAGGAGCCAGCCTCCTCCCCGCAACCCTAGGGCGCCATTCTTTCCCTCCCCTCGTCCCTCGCGCCGCCGGAACAGGAGCCATAGGCCGCCATGGTACGAGCTTCGTTGAGCTCGTAGGGGCAGCAGGAGGTAGCAGAAGGATGCGGTGGCCGAGGAGGCCGCGTTCCCGCAGCCACACGTCGACGTCCTCGACTCCCTCGACGCCCTCGTCGTCCGCGTCTTCCCCATCCGACCACCTCCTCTGCATCGGCTTCGCTCCCCCTGCTTCCTCTCCATTCGTCCTCGTAGGTGAGCGAGGTGAGCTGCAGTGCCTTCCTTCGCTCCCCCTCACGGTGTAGTATATGTTGGAGAAGAGAACCCGACGCCTGCCGGAGTAGAGGTTAGACCGGCGTTAGCAGCAGCAGCAGCACCTCTGGTGCAGTTCAGGAAGCCAGGGGGGCACCTTTTCCCGTGCTCAGAACGGGAATGGAACCCCTGGGTCCCCCGCGTCCCCCGCCGAGGTTCCCCCCTGCCGCAGATGGCCGAGAGAAGCGCCGCCAGCTCCCTCTGGTTCGGTCGCCGGCAGGACACCTCCTAGCAGCAGGGAGGTTTCCTCTGGTTTCACAACCCGTTACAGCCAGACGTCGATCTGTAGCGGGGTGGTAGTGGTAGCGCTGGCAGCGCCTGTGCCTGTAGGAGGGCGTGGGTTCGAGTCCCCCCCTCGGCACTTTCTTTTTGAGATATTTACTCCCGGTTTAGTGCTCTGCAGGGAACCCTACCTTGCTTGTTCCACCTTCCTTGTCCACAGCAATAGCAGCAGCGCAGTGGCGGGTGTGGTGTGTTGCACGAGGGGCTCTGGGGTTCGAATCCCAGAGAGCCCCCAATTCTTTTTCCTTTTCTTTCTTTTTTGTTGTTGTTTTACCTTGCTTTGTGTGCTACTCCATGCCTAGTGCAATGGGATACTTGTGCCTTATGTATTTTTCCTTCCCTGTTATTTGTTGGAGGAGTAAGAGAAGGCTTGTATGTAGGGTTTGTGTGATAGTAGTAGTGGTGTAATGTTGTGTGTGAGTTTGTGCTTGAGATTGAGTGTGTGTGCAAGTGTGTGTGTAACCCTACACACATGCTTGTGCAATTGCACAACTCCTTGAGATTTAAGCCTTGGTGGTGGTAGTTTGTGCATGTGAGTGTGTTTCCCTTATGCTTGGAGTTGGGTTCTTGCTCCAAGTGATGCTAGTGTGTTTGGTGTGTGTGAGAGCCTCACCCATGACAATGCATGATGTGCCTTGATGTGCACATGAGCAAGTTTGGGTGTGATGGTGTTGGATTCTTGTTGGGAGTGTAGCTATCGTATGTTCTAACTAGATTGAGTAGGACTAGCTTTATGCTATGCTTGTAATGTGTGTGTGTCTGGACCTTCCCAACTTTGCAAGTTGCGCACCTCCTCATGTTTAATATGAGAGAGAGCATGTTGTGTGTGTGGGGTTGGCTTGTGATAAGCATTGGCGTTGTTGATGTGCATGACACAAACATGGGGTTAAAACCCCCATGTCACTTTGTCATTGTGCACATGAACTCTACCTAGGTAGTTGTTGTCTTAGTAGGGTGCTTTATGGAGTTGCATATTCAGTTTTGTTGCAAGTTTGATCTTTGATTCCATGGAATAGGTGGAGCCCAAGGGCATGAGTTTATGAGTGATAGTAGTAGGGGTTTTGCTCTACACCATAGTGGTGTCAATTACCTCTTGGTGTTGTGAGTGTGCAAACTATGCCTAGACAAAGTGGGCATGTGGCTGAAAAAATTCCAGATTAGTGAACTCTGAAATTTCACTAAGTCTGGGATTCGGGAAACATTTTCTTCCCCTATAGATGAGGATGTGCTGGTCATTTTGTTGAAAACTAGCATTAGTTCAGTGCTAGGATTGTGAACCTGGTATGTTTGTGAAGCTCCCTGTCAAATTTCAAGTCATTTGGAGTCCAGTAGGTTGTGTTTTGGTTGCTGTAAAAAAGCTTCAGAACAGAGGCAGAAACTCAGGTGCAGGAATTTTCACTAAGTCCCTGAGATCTGATGGTTTTGGGAAAGTTTGGGGCCTTGTATAATCTAGATTTTAATTACTTTTGCGGTGATTCTTGCTGGTCCTTGTAGTGGTCTTGGTTGGCAACAGCCACATATATTATTTGTCATGTTTAGAGGCCTGTAGCTATGTTGCATGTAGCTCCAAAATAGCTAAGATGCAGATTATGGCAGATTATGTAGTTTTGTCATTTTGATCAATGTGTGTGCTTAATTGATGTGGTGGTGTTCTTTCTTGCTCAAATTCATTCATGTTGGAATGATACATGTCTTGGCAACCTGGGAATACCAGATTTGTGCCAATTGTGGGGGTGGTGTTGAATCTTCCACGTAGAGCTTCATATCTTGTTCCGTTTATTCCTGTAGATCCGTAGCTCCGTTTGCAATGTTCTTTATATGGTTTTGCACCGTGTTCACGAGCCGCATCTGTTCATGTCATTCTCATGCATGTCAAAATAGCTTAGTGTACAGTTCTGTCCAGAAACTTGCAGTAGTTTATTTTTCTTGTGCTAGTGATAGAAATAGTGGTGCATGCTAAAAAACTTCATCTCATGCATCATGTGATTGTTGCATCTTGTTGTGCTGCTGTTCATTGGTTGTATTATTATTTTGGGTAGCCCCGGGATCGCAGAACGAATACGTGGAGTCAGGAGAGTACGTGCAGGACGAACCAGAACCATTCCAAGCTGAGGATATCACAGGCAAGATGATATGACCTTGATTCCATCTCTAGACTTGTTATACTAGTTTCGTTTCCATGTCATATTGCTCGCTGCTTACCACTGAAATTAAATTGTCTCTTCATATGCCATGAGCCCCAAACACCGTACTCCTTCCTAGCAAACTTGTATGGCTAAGTAGGCTTGCTCAGCTACTAATGTTAGCGTTGCTAGTTGCAGGTGTTTTGACTCGTGTGATAACATGAGCTTGATATCATTATATTAAATTATGTTATTTATTTAATGCACCTATATACTTGGTAAATGACGGGAGGCCTAGCCTTTTGCCGGGTGCTTTGTTCCGTTATTGCCGCCTTAGTTACCGGTTACCGGTGTTTGATTCCATAATGATCGCTCCTAACACGTTCGGGGTTGTTATGGGGACCCCCTCGATAAATCGCGTAGTGCTAAGGCTTGTCCGGCAGGACCCAACATTGGTACTATTTGCTAATCACCTAATAAACTGCATTGGGAATAGCTACCCCGAGGAATTTAATGAACAACCCGGGCCAGTGCTCCTCATGAGTGTTGGTCCAACCACCTAGCAGTCGGCAAGACCACCCCGGGGAAACTTGAGGTTTGGTCCTTGTCCACTTTGCATAGACCGTGTTGTCCTGAGACTAAGATACGCGACTCTTATCGGGTCGTCGACACACCGGGAGGTCCTGCTAGCCTTGTCTTACCTTAGTGGTATATCTTGCATATAGGAATCCCAATGAAGCTTTGGGTTCCCCCGGAGTTGAGGTTTTCCTCTAAGGGATCCGACGAGATCATGAGATTCGTGATAGAGGATGCCTTTGCGGCCTGTGTTCATTTGTGATGGACTAGTTGGAGCACCCCTGCAGGGTTTAATCTTTCGGAAAGCCGTGCCCGCGGTTATGTGGCAACTTGGAATGCTTTGTTAACATCCGGTATTAGAGAACTTAAACATAAATAAATAAAACTGCCAACAGTGTGCGTACCGTGACTGTCCCTTCGAAGATCCCTCTTCGATCGGGAACACGGTGGTGTTATGAATGCCGTAGGTAGGTGTTCAGGATCACTTAGTGATCAAGTAAGTCCGACCGTTAGTGTAGACCACCTTTACTTCCACTTTGCGTAAGTTAGCCACTTATTCAAGCATAGGTTGCTGCAGCCTGATACACTTCAACCCTACCCTACCTAATAACATGACTAGTTCTGGAACCAAGGTCTTAGATTGCTGAGTCCCCGTGGCTCACGGATTCCTCCGAAACTCCCAGCAGGTACAGGTACCCCAGAGACAGATGGTCCCGACGTCACCCAGCTGGCGTGGTAGTACGACGAGGAGACAGACCGCCTCTACGTGAACTATCCAGAGGACTGAGGCGTGGTCGTGATCGTGGGCCTACGGCAGGGTAGCATAACATTTTCCATGTTTTGTAGTCCGTAGCGGAACTACCTTGATTGTATCTATGTTGTACTCTGAGTTTAATCCCGAATTGTCTACTTTTATAATTATTTGTGCTATATTACTTGCTTGTGAAACGCTTAGATGCGCTTCTTTCCTATTCGGGGGCCTCGACCCCCAGATCAGAAAGGACCGCATCTTGGTCGTTACACCATATATGCATGTAGAATAGATGATTATTATTTCACCCCCTCTCTTTGATGAGTTGCCGGCATATTCCATATGCTGACCTATGCAGCTGCAACATATCATGTTGCAGAGTACTTTTCCGACTAGGAGTGAGGCTACGATCTATGCTCGGTGATATGCCCTGGAGTCGGATGGACTCGTCTACCTTTGAAGGTTCCGCTAGTCTTCGTTAGTTATCTCATGAGATGGCCTTCAGCCACTTTATTGTAATTCATTATTGTAATAAAGTACTCGATGTGAGATTTCAATTAAGAAAGATGTGTGATTGAACTCTCGATATATACATTGATGTACTGTGTGTGTACCAGCATGATCTTGGGATGGTACGGAAACACCAGAGACTTGGCTGTTTCAGGTCGGGTCGCTATAGATAGTCCACCTCGGTGAATTCTGACCCGTCATCCTTCAGCTCGAGGTAGACGGCGGCTATTTCTTCTGGTTTAAGCCCCGAGGAATAGGCAAAGCACCAGCTCAGGGTGTTCAGGACTCCCTTCCGGGTGGCTGACCTTTTCAGTTCCTCTATCTGAGGAGGCAATGTGGACAGAAAGCCGAGCATGTGCTTGATGGTTCTGACTGGCTCCTTGCTGCCCATCACCGCTTTAATCGTCAACATGCCCCCCGTGTATAGCTGCTCAGCGAAGGTATATATAGCTTTTAACTTCAATAGGCAGTCGTCTAGAAGATTGGCGGCTCGTGCACCTACAAAGGGCATATCAGTATTTGATAATTTTTGATACCGGATTAATCAGTCAATAGTCCAGGGTTAACGCTTACCGAACATAGCGACAGTCATATTGGAAATATGTTTCTTTATGCCAGAAATCTCTTGCTGTGCGGCTTCCAATTTTTCCTCAGCTTGCTCAGCACGCTTCAAAATGGCGGCTTCGTCAGCTTTGGCTTTCTTCTAAAAATTTTGCTGGTCAGCTTTCATCTTCTCCAGCTCAGCCTGAATTAAGCGGTATTTCCTTTCCAACTCGGATTGGGCGTCTTGTTGTTCAGCCAGATTTTTCCTTAAGTCGGCTACAGCCGACTCAGTCTCGGTCACAGACTCCTGCAAATCAAATTTGGTGAGACAAGTTTCAGCATTACTGCAAGCAATAGTCCTGGTACTTCGGGGCTAATGTATGATTTTCTTCAAAATCATACCATATTCAAGACCCGGCCCATCTTGAAAAAGATGACCCGGCCCTTGGGGGCTACAGGTTGAAGATTTTTTCAAAGACCCGACTCATCTTTAAAAAGATGACCCGGCCCTTGGGGGCTATAGGTTCAAGATTTTTTCAAAGACCCGGCTCATCTTTCAAAAGATGACCCAACCCTTGGGGGCTATAGGTTGAAGATTTTTTCAAGACCCGGCTCATCTTTAAAAAGATGACCTAGCCCTTGGGGGCTAAAGGTTGAAGATTTTTTCAAGACCCGGCTCATCTTCCAAAAGATGACCAGGCCCTTGGGGGCTACAGGTTGAATATTTTTAGTATATTCAAAGACTCGGCTCATCTTTCAAAAGTCCCTTTTGCATAAACATTTCATGTCGTCGGTGAACTCCAAGGAAACAACAACAACACCGACGATGTAGTCGACGTGAGTGACCAAAAAGTTAAAAACTTCGCCTCTACGTTCAAGAATTTTGTAGGGGCCAATGAATCGTGGTGCTAACTTTCCTTTTACACCAAATCTCTTGATTCCTCGAAGTGGAGACACCCGAAGATACGCTCGGTCTCCCACTTCGTATGTTACTTCCTTGCGCTTGCTGTCAGCATAACTCTTCTGCGTGGACTGAGCTATCTTGAGTCGGTCACGGATCAGCTTGACCTTCTCTTTGGAATCTCAGATAAGGTCGGGACCAAAAATTTGTCGGTCTCCAAGACCATCCCACATCAACGGTGTTTGGCACCTCCTTCCGTATAGAGCTTCTAAAGGGGCCATCTTCAGACTGGTATGATAGGTGTTGTCGTATGAGAACTCGGCATAAGGTAAATTGTCATCCCAGCTAGACCCGTAGTCTAGTGCGCAAGCTCTCAACATGTCCTCCAGAATCTGATTGACTCTCTCGGTCTGTCCCTCGGTCTGAGGGTGAAAAACTGTACTGAACTCCAATCTTGTTCCCAAGGTTTCGTGTAGTTGGTGCCAGAATTTTGACGTGAACTGAGTTCCTCTATCTGACACAATACTCTTTGGTACTCCATGCAGGCATACGATCCTGGTCATATATATCTTGGCCAGCTTAGCACTCGTGTAGGTAGTCTTCACGGGAATGAAGTGAGCTACCTTGGTAAAACGATCGACCACTACCCAGATAGAATCATAACCTGAACGGGTCCTGGGTAACCCTGTGATGAAGTCCATGCCAAGCTTTTCCAACTTCCACTCGGGTATCAGCAGAGGTTGAAGCAATCCTGCTGGCTTCTGATGCTCATCCTTCACTCGCTGACAAACATCGCATATTGCTACAAACTCGGCAATGCCTTTCTTCATTCCTGTCCACCAGAAACTTTCTTTCGGCAATGTATCGTGTACGGGGAATCGTGGGCCTCCTGAAGTATCAACTTCCTGAGTTCGGGATCATTGGGCACATAGATGCGATCCTCCTAAAGTTTCGTGTTCATCCTCACGAAATCCTTTAGCCTTCCCGTCATTCATTCTCTCCTTTATCTCAGCTATCTCCTTGTCTGATTTTTGTGCTTCGCGGATCTTTTCGGTCAAGGTGGACTGAATTTCTAGTGTTGCTACAAATCCTCTTGGAACTATCTCCAACTGGAGCTCTCTGATATCATCGGCTAACTCCTGGGGTAATCCTCCCGCTATGAGTGTGTTCACATAACTCTTACGACTCAAGGCGTCTGCTACAACATTTGTGTGTCCCTGGGTGATAATGCAATCTCATGTCATAGTCCTTGATCAACTCTAGCCATCTCCTCTGTCTGAGGTTCAACTCCTTCTGCGTGAATATATATTTCGGGCTCTTGTGATCAGTGTAAACATCACAACTATATCCGATCAGGAAACGTCTCCAGGTCTTGAGAGCGTGCACTACGGCTGCTAGTTCCAAGCCATGTGTGGCATAATTCAACTCATGGGTTCTGAGCTGTCTCGATGCATAGGCTACAACTTTTCCTTCTTGCATGAGCACTCCGCCAAGTCCTTGACGAGAAGCGTCACAATAAACTTGGAAATCCTTCGGAATGTTCGGCAATATCAACACTGGTGTTGTAACCAGACGTTTCTTCAACTCTTGGAAACTGGCTTCACATTCCTCGGTCCAAACATACTTGGACTCCTTCTTCAACAACTCTGTCATGGGCTTGGCGATCTTTGAGAAATTCTCAATGAACTTCCGGTAATATCCAGCAAGTCCGAGGAAACTGCGGTTCTCCTTAATTGAAGTGGGTGCTACCCATTCGGTGATTGCTGCGACCTTGGAAGGATCCACTGCTATTCCTTCTCCTGAAATGACGTGTCCGAGGAATCCGACTTCCTTCAACCAAACTTCACATTTGCTGAACTTCGCATAAAGGTGATGCTCTTGAAGTTTCTCCAAAACTAGACGTAAGTGTTCGTTGTGTTCCTCCTCATTCTTGGAGAATATCAATATGTCATCGATGAACACCACGACAAACTTGTCCAAGTATTCCATAAATACCTTTTTCATCAGATTCATAAAATATGTCGGAGCATTGGTCAGTCCAATTGACATGACCGTGTACTCATACAGAACATACCGGGTGGTGAAGGCTGTCTTGGGTTTGTTCATGAATTTTCAGCTGATGATACCCGGATCGAAGAGCGATCTTGGAGAACACTCGGGCTCCAACTAATAGGTCAAACAGATCGTTGATCATCGGCAAGGGATACTTGTTGTTGATGGTTGCCTCGTTCAATGCATGATAATCGACTACCATTCTCAAGGACTTATCCTTCTTTTCAACCAAGAGCACTGGGGCTCCCCAAGGTGAAGAACTTGATGATATTGCTGCGGGTAACACTGTTGGCAGTCTCGAGAATCCTGACGGGTTTCTCCTCATACGTCAGATCACTGTCAAGCTGTATGGCCCCTGGGGGCACTGTATCTCTCAACGGAACATCTGCCATCTCAGCGTGGCATTTCTTCAACTGGGAAACATGGAAGACATCATGAACTCCGGACAATCCTTCCAGAAATTCCAGTTTATATGCAACTTCGCCTCTACATTCAAGAATTTTGTAGGGGCCAATGAATCGGGGTGCTAACTTTCCTTTTACACCAAATCTCTTGATTCCTCGAAGTGGAGACACCCGAAGATATGCTCGGTCTCCCACTTCGTATGTTACTTCCTTGCGCTTGCTGTCAGCATAACTCTTCTGCCTGGACTGAGCTATCTTCAGTCGGTCACGGATCAGCTTGACCTTATCTTTGGAATCTCAGATAAGGTCGGGACCAAAAAGTTTTCGGTCTCCAACACCATCCCACATCAACGGTGTTTGGCACCTCCTTCCGTATAGAGCTTCGAAAGGGGCCATCATCAGACTGGTCTGATAGCTGTTGTTGTATGAGAACTCGGCATAAGGTAAATTGTCATCCCAGCTAGACCCGTAGTCTAGTGCGCAAGCTCTCAACATGTCCTCCAGAATCTGATTGACTCTCTCGGTCTGTCCGTTGGTCTGAGGGTGAAAAGCTGTACTGGACTCCAAAAACAGTGATTAGTTCCCGAGGCGCTACTACCGTGGCCCTTTTGCATAAACATTTCATGTCGCCGTGCTAGGCACAAGACGATTCTATACCCCTCGGAATCTCTCGAAGATGGTTGCTTACTACGTTCTCTGTTGGGGAATTGAGTCGTACGAAAGCCGTACTATTAAGAGGGGGTCCGCGTCGGAAAGGTTTGGGTGGAATCATCACGTATACATTTAGTGCTCCACCTTTTCCCTACCTACAATGGAGCTCCATACCCATCTTTGATGTTTAGGCAAAAGGGTCAGCCGTAGTAGCGCTCTAAGAGCGGTAGTAATTTTTTACTACCGCCCTCTGAGCGGTAGTAATTTTTTACTACCACTTCGATGGACTTTTTCGCATACTTTTCCCCCCACAGTAGTAGGCACTAGTAGTTTGTTACTACCGTGTTTACTACGACAAAAACAACAACCACCATCACCACCACCACCACAACAAGAACAACAGCGAGAACAATGACAACTACGACAACAACAACAACAATGGTGAGAACATAGACAAGAACATCAACAACAATAGCAACGACAACAACAACAACAAGGACGACGAGAGCGATGACAAGAACGACAATGATGAGAACAATGATAACAACAACAACAACCACAACAACAAGAGAGACTACAACAACAACACCGACAACAATGGCAACGAGGACGACAACAACAATGACAACGACGAAAACAACGACAACAACGACAACTACCACAACAATAACAACAACAACGACAACAACGTAAACAACGATAGCAGCGACCTCAACAACAAGAGCATCAAGGACGATGATAACGACGACAACATCGACAACGATGACGTTGGCAACGACGACGATGACGATGAGAATAGCGACAACAACAACGACAAGAACATTGACAATAACAATAACAACAACAACGACGACAACAGCGACAACAACGACAACAACAACAACAATAACAACAACAACAACGAAGACGACGACGACGACAACAACAACAACAACAACAACAACAACCACAACAACAACAACAACAACGACAACAACAACAACAACAACAACAACAACAATCAAAACAACAACAACAATAACAACAACAACATCGACGACATCGACGACGACGACGACATCGACGACATCGACGACAACAATAACAACAACAACAACAACAATAACAATGAAGACGACGACAACAACAACAACAACGACGACGATGACAACGATGACGACGAGGATGATGATGACATGAACAACAACAACAAAGACCACAACAACAACAATAATAACAACAACAACAACAACAACTACTACTACTATAACGACAACGACGAGAACGACGACAACAACGACAATGAAGAGAACAATGACGACAGTGATAACAACAACAACAATAGCAGCAACGACAACATTGATAGCAATGGAAACAACAACAACAACAACAATAAGAACGTCATCATCATCATCAACAAGAACAACAACAACAACAACAACAATGAACACGATAATGACGACGAAGACGGCGATGAAAAAACAACAACAACCACAACCACCACCACCACCACAACAACAACAATAACAACAACAACAACAACGGAGACAACAACAACGATGACGATGACGATGATGGCGACAACGACGACGATGATGATATAACGACAACAACGGAAACAACGAACACGACGACAACGACAAGAACATCAACAACGAAGACGACGACCACGACAACCACAACAACAACAACAACAACAGAAACAAAAACAACAACAACAAAAAAAACAACAACGACGACAACAACAACAACAACGACGACGGTGACGACGACGACGACGACAACAAGAACAACAATAATAATAACAACAACAACAACAACAACAACAAAAACAACAACAACAACAACTACTACTACTACTACAACAACAACAACAATAAGAGCGGCAACAACAACAACAACAACAACAACAACAACAAAAACAACTACAACAACAGCAATAACAACAACAACAACAACAACGACGACGACGACGACAACGATGACCATGACGATGATGAGGACGACGATAATAACGACAACGGCGACAACAATGAGAACAACGACAATTATGACAACAACAACAACAACAACAACTGTTGGTGCACAAGAGACTGGGGTCCCTTGTGCCCTAGACTTCTACACAGGCATTTGCAACGGTCCCGACAGCATTGTACCAGGAAGAGCGGCAGGAAAACAACCCAACGCAGTCCAAGTCCACGCCCTTCCCTCACCAAGTGGGGCATCGGATACAAAGGCTCCAGACGCAAGGCCTCGGCAAGCCCTCCTTGTCGGGAAGATTCCCAAGGCCCCGGCAGGCACGCTTCACCGGGTTCCCTTGCCGGGATTACTCGCACAAACTGGTGAGGCCCCCGGCAAGCCCTCCTTGCCGGTAAAGTGTTCAAGGCCTCATGCAATCCTTCCTTGCGGGAAAGGTGACCAAGTCACCCGACGGAGACTCCAGGCCACCAAGTCTCTCTTCCCTCGCCAGGTATCCCCACAAGTTTCTATCGCAATCGGACCGCTCCAGCACACCCCTTGTGTGCCGGCGCAAGGCCCAGGTGTCGATTCACCTGGGTACTTGTCACAACCACCTTTCGGTAGGTCAGGGGTCAGATAAGGCATTCACTGTACCTCCGGTGAGCACACTGTTGGTGACCCCTTTGCCTATAAAAGGAGGCCCAAAGCTCATTCTTAAGGGTTGGTCCTTTTGGGGATCAAAGACTCCCTAATCATCTACCAAGTTACTGTAGCAAAATCACCCTACGGTAAGCCCACAATACAATCTAAGAGGGAGTAGGGTTTTACGCACCAAGTGGCCCGAACCTGGGTAAAAAGAACTTTGCCAGTGTTGACTGCTAGTTCCGCTCTCAACGCCATACCTCCCTCTCCCCGCCAAACGATCAAGGGACTCCTCAAGTTTCCCATAGGTGTTCGATTTTCCCGACATCCTTGGCACGCCAGGTAGAGGGACGTCGATGGTTCAGAGCGTCTTCACGAATTCAAGCAAGTTCCGCGTCAGATCTTGGGAGATTGAGCGCACCACTTCGGTCCCTCGAAGTAGGGCGCAGCGCTGGTCACTCTACTTCGCCAACGACCTCGTGGAGCCTACGTGAACGCAGGCTAGGGGTGACGAAGAACTCGAGCTCGAAGGCGCCAGGCTGACGCACTGCTCCGGACAGTGCACTCCTATTGGGGGTGTTCCTGGGGGCTCTGGCGAGGCCTCCGGCGCATACTCCGGCCGACGCACCTCAACGGAGAGGTGCATAACCGTCGAGAATGCGCCTAGGGGCCCCGGAACCAAGGCACGCACTCCAGCTGAACACTTTTCCCCCTGGAAGCACCATGTCTTCGCCAAAGGCGCGCTCGGGGGCTCCATCAGTAGGGCCTGGCAAAACTGGAAAAGGAGTTATGCTCCGACAACCCCCCGTCCCTTCTATACGACAATCGAGAGCTATCCGCATATACCTTGCCGGAGGGGAAGTGGCCGGAAGAGTATAGTCTTCTGCTTGCCGGGGATCTGAAGCGCTGGCAAAAGACCCAAGCGCCGCGGGGAGAAGTGCCGCGGCACGAAAGATAAGTGAAAAATATTTGAGATTGAGATTTCAGAGTAGATAGGTTGTTCCCTTTCTGAAAGATCCCAAACCTTGTTTGAGAAACCTGAGCGTAGATGGAACCTTGTCAGGATCAGTGCGCCTTAGTTCTGTTTCGAACTAGTTCAACGACCTAAACAGCCTTAGAGCGCCTTCTCACTGTTTCCAAATGGTTCAACAGTCTAAGTGGCTATATAAAACCTTATTTCGCCTCGAGCCGCGCTCGACGATCTAATGGTTGCACTGAGTGCGGCAATGAGCCTTGCTGGTAATGACCCCTCAAGCGAACTGCTAAGGATCCGTTCCTCAAAGCACTAGCGGTAGGACTAGTCACGCCAGCAAGTTTACGGAAAATGGAAAAGGCGTATCATACAAGGGGAAGAATCAGACGGGAAAGAAACAACGTTTCACTCATTTGTTTGAAACAACTCAGACATATTACATGAATGATTTTTGCTACTCCAACCTATTACACTGTCGTTTGGCGAGGGACGCGTTTGCCGTACAAAAGTTCAAGAAAAAAAAAAGCGGCAAGGCCCCCGGCGCGACCAGTGCTGGTCCATCCTGGACCAGCATTGCGCAGCTGAGAACGGGGCCAGAAGGGACGGCGGGAACGAAGACTAGGCAATCCTGCTGTATGCGACAACGTTGGTTCTTCAGACTCATCAGCCCGGGCTCGGGAGGAGGAGGACCGCGGATTGACGGTGATGATTTGACCGACGGTCAGTCCGAGGTTAGATCCTCGTACCCAGGCTTGGCCTAACAAGGGACTCCCCCGTGCTTGTCGTCGCTACCATCTAACCCGTCCTCGTCGCTATCGCGCGAGGAAGAGCTGTAAGTCCCGCTCGAGCTCTCTTCGTAGCAGCCGAGGCACGCACCCGAGCTCCAGTAAATCTTGACGGAGAGCAGGTTGTCCACCATCATCTTGAAGTGAAGATTGTGCCCATCCTAGAGGTTATGGGCATCGAGAACACGAGCCGAGGTCCCGGCTGTGCCAGGGTCACCAGGACCGTGCCATTGCCGCAGCCGTGCACCTGAAGCCGCAACATCTTCGCTCATCACCTTGGCGAAGGCGATGGGGAGTTGAAACCAGGTCCTAATGCAACCTTGTAGTTTGAAAAGAAACTCCAACGGAGTCATTTCAGCACGAGTTAATGCGGGAACGAGCACGGGAGAAGACAGAGGTGTTGGAGGACCGCTCCGCCTACCTCGGCCACGGGCTCTACGGCGACCGCGGCTCAGCGCCCCTCCTCCACCACGGGCGCTCGTGCCGCCTTCCGCAGCTGCACCCCTTGAAGCTGTGGCTTGATCCGAATGGGATCCCCTTGCCGTGCTTGCGGCCAATGGTGGCCTCCCTCGTCCCCTAGCCATGGTTAGGGGCGAGTGCCACCTAGAGTTAGAAAAGATTCTACAGATCCAAATCTAGGGGTGGTGATGTTCCAGGACCTGATGGATGAGAAAAACCCCCTCGCAAACTGCCAAATTTATAGGGCCGGGTGCGGGGGGCTAACACCCCTCATTCGAGAAACCTCCACCCCTTCCGCAGTCACCCATGATCATGGGCAAACAGGGAATCCCCCCGCTGCACCAATTCATGCTTGGGCGGGTTCTGATGAGGACATGACTACCTTTGATATTATCACAATCATTGCATATGTGTATTTGTTTGAGGTGATTTCTGATAAAACTCATGCAATAACATATTAATGTTATCCGGAACAAAAATACTTCACGTATTTTTATTTTATGCCTAAATGCAGAATGGCCGAACACTAGTATGAATCACGTGTGATGACAAGGGAAGAGGAAATGGTTGGATGCAATTCAAGAGGTCCTCTCATGTCAAAGGAAATAATTAGTTGATGTTCAAGAAGTTCTCTCACGTCACTTTTAGCCCAAGAGAAGATAGAGTCCAAGTCTTTCACGTTCTAGACTCAGGTTCGGACTACACAGACATACCTCTACCAAAACGCCTTCAACTTTTTCATCCGGATTCCGAATTGCGTGATTCTTTTTGGGCTGCAAATTAGATTTCATGTGCTTTCAGTCCCATTTGGAATGACCTTTAAATTCGTCCGGAGAATGGAGATATCGACCAAACTATATGACGTTGCACCACAATCCGAGTCAAACAACAAGTCCAAAGGTGTTGCACTACCTCCACTTGGGCCCATAGGCGTTGTACCACCTAGGGTTAGTTTTAGGCTGCCATGGGATGTACTCCCACCTCCTTGGCCTCCACCGCTTGCTCCTATATAAGTAGATCAACCTAGTTGCTTTTTTCTTGGGATTTGTTAAGTTAAAAGTTAGCCATTGCAACTTCGTGTACTTCATTTGTATCCAACGACCAGACTAAGACCCTTTTCGGATCCCCACCCTTATATTTCATCTATATTCGCAATATTCAGATTGCCATATCATATTCTTGCTTGTTCTTCGACTTCTTACCGGAAGAGACCTTCGTGGTAAGGTTGCTTGTGCTCCGGCGTGGTCCATAACCTCTTGGACATTGGTTTAGCGATAGCTAAGTCGCAAACGTCATGCACGTTTGTAGTCGGATCGTTCACGACAACAACGACAACAGCAACAATGACGACAACAACGACAACAAAAATACAACGGCGATGATGATGATGAAGACGACAACAACAACAACAATCACAGCAGCAACAACCACAACAACGATGATGACGACTACGATGACGAGGACAACAATGACAACAATGACATTGATGAGAACGATGGCAACACTGACAACAACAACAATGACAACAACGAGAACATCAATAGCAATAACAGCGACGACAACAACAACAACAACAACAACAACAAAGATGGCGGTTGTAAGAAATTACGACAAGAACAACAACGACTACAACAACAACAACAACAACAACAACAACAACAACGACAACGACAACAATAACAAAAACAACAACAACAACGATGATGACGAGAACGGCGACAACAACAACTGTGACGAGAACAACGACGACAATGATAACAACAACAACAACAACAACAACAACAACAACAACAACAACGACAACGACGACGACAATAGCCATAGTTACGGCAGAAACAACAACAACAACAACAACAACAACAACAACGAACACTATGACAACGAGGAGGACTGCAACAACAACGATGATGACGATAACGACGACAACGACGGCAAGAACAACGACTAGAACAACGACAACAACGATGACAAAAGTGACAAGAACGACAACAGCGACAACAATGACAACAACAACAACAACAACAACACCGACAACAACGACAACGTCGACAACAATGACAACACAGCAACAACAACAACAACAACAGCAGCAACAACAACAACCACAACAACAACAAAAAAAACAACAACCAGCACGACGACGACAACAACGAGAACAACAAGAACAACAACAACTACTACTACTACAACAGCAATGACAACGAGGACAACGATAACAACGAGGACGACGACAATAACAACAACAACGACGATGACGAGAACAACGACGAGAACGACGACCATGACGACTACAACGACGACAATGATAACAGCAACAACGACAACATCGAAAACAACGACAATAGCGATAGCAACAAGAACAACAAGAACAACAACAACAACAACAACGACAACAACAACAACAAAAACAACAACAACATCATCATCATCATCATCACCATCATCATCATCAAGAACAACAACAACAACAACAACAACGACGACGACGACAACAATAACAAAAACAACAACAACAACATCATTGTTATCATTGTTGTTGTTGTTATTGTTGTTGTTGTTGTTGTTTTTGTTGTTGTTGTTGTTGTCGTCATCGTCATCGTCGTCGTTGTTCTTGTTATTGTTGTTGTCGATGAAGTTGCAGTTGTGGTTGTTGTTGTTGTTGTTGTTGTTGTTGTTGTTGTTGTTGTTGTTGTTGTTGTTGTTGCTGCTGCTGCTGTTGATGTCGTTGTTCTTGTCATGGTCGTTGTTGTCTTCGTCGTCGTCATCGTTGTTGTTGTTGTTGTTCTCTTCATGTCGTTGTTGTCGTCTTGGTCATCGTCATCATTGTTGTTGTTGTCGTCGTCGTCGTTGTTGTTGTTGTTGTTGTTGCTGTTGTTGTTGTTGTTGTTGTTGTTGTTATTGTTGTTGTTGTAGTCGTCATCGTTGTCCGCGTGTTCGTTGTTTTTGTTGTTGTTGTTGTTGTTGCTTTTTTGTTGTCGATGTTGTCGTTGTTGTTGTTGTTGATGATGATGTTGTCATTGTTGCTGTTGTTCTCGTCATTGTCGTTGCTATCGTCGTTCTCATCGTCATCGTCGTCGTCGATGTCGTCTTCGTTGTCGTCGATGTTCTTGTTGTTGTTATTCTTGTTGTTGTTGTTGTTGTTTTGTTTTTGTTGTTCTTGTTCTTGTTCTTGTAGTTGTCGTCGTCTTCATTGTTGTTGTTGTTGATCTTGTTATTGTTGTCATTGTTGTCGCTGCTGTCGTTGTTGTCTCTATTGTTGTTCTTGCTGTTGTTTTCATTGTTCTGGTTGTTATAGTTGTTGTCGTCGTTGTCGTCGTCTTTGTTGTTGCTATTGTTGTCATTGATATCGCTTTGACATTGTTGTCGATGTTGTTGTTATTGTTGTTGTTGTCGTTGTTGTCGTCGTTCTCGACGTCCTCGTCGTTGTCGTCGTCGTCGTTGTTGTTGTTTTTGTTGTTCTTGTTCTTATTGTTGTCGTTGTTGTCGCTGTTGTCGTTGTTGTTGTTGTTATCATTGTCGTCGTTGTTCTTGTCATTGTCGTTGTTGTCGTCGTTCTGGTCGTCGTCGTTGTAGTTGTTGTTGTTGTTATTGTTGTTGTTGTGGTTATTGTTGTTGTTGTTCTTGTCGTCGTCATCCTCGTCGTCATCGTAGTCATCATCGTCGTCGTTGTTGTTGTCGTCGTCGTCATTTTTTTGTTGTTGTTGATGTTGTTGTCGTTTTCGTTGTTATTGCTGTTGTTGTTGTTTTCACCGTTGTTGTCCTTGTTTTCGTCGTCGTTGTCGTTCTTGTTGTTGTTGTTGTTGTTTTTGTTGCTGTTCTTGTTTTTGTTTTTGTTTTTGTTTTTGTTGTTGTTGTTGTTGTTGTTGTTGTTGTAGTAGTTTTTGTTGTTCTTGTTGTCGTTGTTGTGGTTGTTGTTGTTGTGCTTGTTGTTGTTGTGGTTGTTTTTGTTGTTGTTGTTCTCGTCGTCGTCGTCTTCGTTGTTGCTGTTGTTATTGTCGTTGTGTTGGTTGTTGTTGTCGCTGTTGTTGTTGTTGTTGTTATTGTTATTGTTATTGTCATTCTTCTCGTCGTTGTTGTTGTCGTCATTGTCATCGTCGTCGTCGTTGCCATCGTCATTATTGTCGTTGTTGTCGTCGTTGTCGTCGTCCTTGTTGTTGTTGTTGTTGAGGTCGCTGCTATCGTCGTTTACGTTATTGTCGATGTTGTCATTGTTGTTGTTATCATTGTGGTAGTTGTCGTTGTTGTCGTCGTTGTCATTGTTGTCGTCGTCGTAGTCATTGTTGTCGCTGTTGTCGTTGTAGTCTCTCTTGTTGTTGTGGTTGTTGTTC
>NC_058519.1:294710082-294727582 GCF_904849725.1 Hordeum vulgare subsp. vulgare
TTACTCGTACGCTTACGAGAGACTGGTTTCATCGCTACGAGTAACCCCGTTGCTCAAAGATGACTGGCAAGTGTCGGTTTCTCCAACTTTAGTTGAATCGGATTTGACCGAGGAGGTCCTTGGATGAGGTTAAATAGCAACTCATATATCTCCGTTGTGGTGTTTGCGTAAGTAAGATGCGATCCTACTAGATACCCTTGGTCACCACGTAAAACATGCAACAACAAAATTAGAGGACGTCTAACTTGTTTTTGCAGGGTATGATTGTGATGTGATATGGCCAACGATGTGATGTGATATATTGGATGTATGAGATGATCATGTTGTAATAGAAATATCGACTTGCACGTCGATGGTACGGCAACCGGCAGGAGCCATAGGGTTGTCTTTATACTAACATATGTGCTTGCAGATGCGTTTACTATTTTGCTAGGCTGTAGCTTTAGTAGTGATAGCATAAGTAGCACGACAACCACGATGGCAACACGTTGATGGATGATCATGGTGTGGCGCCGGTGACAAGAAGATCGTGCCGGTGCTTTGGCGATGGAGATCAAGAAGCACGCGATGATGGCCATATCATGTCACTTATGAATTGCATGTGATGTTAATCCTTTTATGCACCTTATTTTGCTTAGTACGACGGTATCATTATGAGGTGATCTCTCACTAAAATTTCAAGACGAAATTGTGTTCTCCCCGACTGTGCACCGTTGCGACAGTTCTTCGTTTCGAGACACCACGTGATGATCGGGTGTGATAGACTCAACGTTCACATACAACGGGTGCAAAACAGTTGCGCACGCGGAACACTCGGGTTAAGCTTGACGAGCCTAGCATGTGCAGACATGGCCTCGGAACACATGAGACCGAAAGGTCGAGCATGAATCGTATAGTTGATATGATTAGCATAGAGATGCTTACCACTGAAACTATTCTCGACTCACGTGATGATCGGACTTGAGATAGCGGATTTGGATCATGTACCACTCAAATGACTAGAGAGATGTACTTTTTGAGTGGGAGTTCTTAAGTAATATGATTAATTGAACTAATTGTCATGAACATAGTCGAATGGTCTTTGCGAATTACGATGTAGCTTGCGCTATAGCTCTACTGTTTTTATATGTTCCTAGAGTAAATTTAGTTGAAAGTTCATAGTAGCAAACTTTGCAGACTGAGTCTGTAAAACCGAGGATTGTCCTCATTGCTGCGCAGAAGGCTTATGTCCTTAATGCACCACTCGGTGTGCTGCACCTCGAGCGTCGTCTGTGGATGCAGTGAACATCCGACATACACGTTTCTGATGACTACACGATAGTTCAGTGCAAAGTACTTAATGGCTTAGAAGCAAGGCACCGAAAACGTTTTAAAACGTCACGGAACATAAGTGATGTTCTAAAGAGATGAAATTGTGATTTCATGCATGTGCCCTTGTTAAAGAGGTACGAGACCTCCAACAAGATTCTTTGACCACAAAGTAAAGGAGAAAAGCTCAATCGTTGAGCGTGTGCTCAGATTGTCTGAGTGCGACAATCACTTGAATCAAGTGGGAGCTAATCTTCCAGATGAGATAGTGATGGTTCTCCAAAAGTCACTACCACCAAGCTTTGAGAGCTTCGTGATGAACTATGACATATCAAGGATAGATACAATGATCCTTGAGCGATTCGCGACGTTTGACACTGCGAAAGTAGAAATCAAGAAGGAGCATCAATAGTTGATGGTTTGAAAAACCACTAAGTTTCAAGAAAGGCGAGGGCTAGAAGGGATACTTCGTGAAACGGCAAAACAGTTGTTGCGCTAATGAAGAGACCCAAGATTAAAACCCAAACCCGAGACTAAGTGCTTCTGTAATAAGGGGAACAGTCACTGAGGCGGAGCAACTCTAGATACTTGGTAGATAAGAAGGCTGGCAAAAGTCGAGAGAAGTATATTTGATATACATAATGTTGATGTGTACTTTACTAGTACTCCTAGTAGCATGAGGGTATTGGATACCGGTTCGGTTGCTAAGTGATTAGTAACGCGAAATGAAAGCTACGACATAAACGGAGACTAGCTAAAGGCGAGGTGACGATACGTGTTGGAAGTGTTTCCAAGGTTGATATGATCAAACGTCGCACGCTCCCTCTACCATCGGGATTGGTGTTGAACCTAAATAATTGTTATTTGGTGCTTGCGTTAGGCATGAACATGATTGGATCGTGTTTATTGCAATACGATTATTCATTCAAAGAGAATAATGGTTACTCTATTTGCTTGAATAATCACCTTCAATGGTTTATTGAATCTCGATTGTAGTGTTACACATTGGTGCCAAAAGATACGAGTTAAATGATGATAGTACCACTTACTTGTGGCACTGCCGCTTGAGTCATGTTAGTATAAATTGCATGAAGAGGCTCCATGCTGATGGATCTTTACTCACCTGATTTCGAATCACTAGTGACATGCAAATCATACCACATGAGGAAGGCCTTGTTTTCGTTGAGATGAAACAAGATAGTAACTTGTTGGAAAGTGATACATTTTGATGTATGCAGTCCAGTGAGTGCTGAGGCACGCAGTGGATATCATTATGTTCTTACTTCACTGACGACTTGAGTAGATACAGAAGTATTTACTTAATGAATCACAAGTCTGAAATATTGAAAAGTTCAATTCTGTTTCAGAGTGAAGTTCGTCGTAACAAGAAGATGAACTGTCTACGATGTGATCATAGAAATGAATATCTGAGTTACGAGTTTTTGGTACACAGTTAGGACAATGTGGAAATTGTTTCACAGTTCATGCCACCTGGAACATCATAGTGTGATGATGTGTCTGAACATCATAGCCACGCACTATTTAGTATGGTGCATACTGTGATGTCTCTTATCGAATTACCACTATCGTTTATGGGTTATGCATTAGAGATAACCGCACTCACTTTAAATAGGGCACCGCGTATTTCCGTTGAGATGACACAGTATAGACTGAGGTTTAGAGAAATCTAAACTGTCGTTTCTTGAAAGTTTGGGGTTTCGACACTTATGTGAAAAAGTTTTAGTCTGATAAGCTCGAACCCAAAGCGGATAAATGCATCTTCATAGGATATCCAAAACAGTTGGGTACATCTCCTATCTCAGATCCGAAAGCAAAGTGTTTGTTTCTAGAAACGGATCCTTTCTCGAGGAAAGGTTTCTCTCGAAAGAATTGAGTGGGAGGGTAGTAGAACTTGATGAGGTTATTGAACCATCACTTCAACCAATGTGTAGCAGGGCGTAGGAAGTTGTTCCTGTGGCGCCTACACCAATTGAAGTGGAAGCTGATGATGGTGATCATTGAGCTTCGAATCAAGTTACTACAAACCTCGTAGGTCGACAAGGTCGCATACTGCTGCAGAGTAGTACGGTAACCCTGTCTTGGAGGTCATGTTGTTGAGCAACAGTGAACCTACGAGTTATGGAGAAAGCGATGGTGGGCCCAGATTCCGACAAATGGCTGGAAGCCATGAAATCCGAGAGAGGATCCATGTGTGAAAACAAAGTGAAGTCTTTGGTAGAACTACTTGATGGTCATAGGACTATTGAGTAAAAATGGATCTTTAAAGGAAGACAGACGATGATGGTGATAAGTCACTATTGAGAAAAGCTCGACTTGTCGCAAAGATGTTTTCGACAAGATCAAACAGTTGACTATGATGAGACTTTCTCACTCGTAGCGATGCTAAAGGTCTGTTAGAATTATGTTAGTTGTTGATGCATTATTTATGAAATATTGCACGTAGGATATCAAAACATTGTTTTCTCGACGGTTTCCTTGAGCAAACATTGTATGTGATACAACCAGAAGGTTTTGTCGATCCTAAAGATACTAGCAAGTATGCAAGCTCCAGCGATCCTTCAATGGACTGGTGCAAGCATCTCGGAGTTGGAATGTATATACTTTGATGAGATGATCAAAGATTTTGGGTTTGTACAAGGTTTATGAGAAACTTGTATTTCTAAAGAAGTGAGTGGGAGCACTATAGAATTTCTGATAAGTATATGTGGTTGACATATTGTGGATCAGAAGTAATGTAGAATTTCTGTAAAGCATACAAGGTTGTTTGAAAGGAGTTTTTCAAAGGAAATACCTAGATTGCGCTACTTGAACGTTGAGCATCAAAGATCTATGGAGATAGATTGAAAGCGCTTAATAGAAGTTTCAACAAGATGCATGCCTTGACAAGTTTTTGAAGGAGTTCAAAATAGATCAACAAAGAAGGAGTTCTTGGTTGCGTTGTAAGGTGTGAATTTGAGTAAGACTCAAAACCCGACCACCGCAGAATAAAGAGAATAGACGAAGGTCGTCTTCTATGCCTTAGCCGTAGAATCTAAAGTATGCCATGCTGTGTACCGCACCTCATGTGTGCCTTGACTCAAAGTCTGTTGAGAGGTACAGAGAGTGATCCATGATTGAATCACTAGCAGCGGTCAAAATTTATCCTTAGTAACAAATGGACTGAGGAATTTTTCTCTATTATGGAGGTGGTTAAAGAGTTCGTCGTAAAGGGTTACGTTGATGCAAGCTTTGACACTAATCCGAATAACTATGGGTAGTGAAACGGATTCATACAGTAGAGTAGATATTTGGAGCATTTCCGAATAGCACGTAGTAGCAGCATCTATAAGATGACATAAAGATTTGTAAAGAACGCACGGATCTGAAAGTTTCAGAACCGTTGACTAAAAACCCCTCTCACGAGCAAGACGTGATCAGACCCCATAACTATACGGGTGTTAGATTCGTTGGAATCACATGGTGATGTGAACTAGATTATTGACTCTAGTACAAGTGGGAGACTGTTGGAAATATGCCCTAGAGGCAATAATAAATTAGTTATTATTATATTTCTTAGTTCATGGTAATCGTTTATTATCCATGCTATAATTGTATTGATTGGAAACACAATACTTGTGTGGATACATAGACAAAACACTGTCCCTAGTAAGCCTCTAGTTGACTAGCTCGTTGATCAAAGATGGTCAAGGTTTCCTGGCCATAGGCAAGTGTTGTCACTTGATAACGGGATCACATCATTAGGAGAATCATGTGATGGACTAGACCCAAACTAATAGACGTAGCATGTTGATCGTGTCATTTTGTTGCTACTGTTTTCTGCGTGTCAAGTATTTATTCCTATGACCATGAGATCATATAACTCACTGACACCGGAGGAATGCTTTGTGTGTATCAAACGTCGCAACGTAACTGGGTGACTATAAAGATGCTCTACAGGTATCTCCGAAGGTGTTAGTTGATTTAGTATGGATCAATACTGGGATTTGTCACTCCGTGTGACGGAGAGGTATCTCGGGGCCCACTCGGTAATACAACATCACACACAAGCCTTGCAAGCAACGTAACTTAGTGTAAGTTGCGGGATCTTGTATTACGGAACGAGTAAAGAGACTTGCAGGTAAACGAGATTGAAATAGGTATGCGGATACTGACGATCGAATCTCGGGCAAGTAACATACCGAAGGACAAAGGGAATGACATACGGGATTATACGAATCCTTGGCACTGAGGTTCAAACGATAAGATCTTCGTAGAATATGTAGGATCCAATATGGGCATCCAGGTCCCGCTATTGGATATTGACCGAGGAGTCTCTCGGGTCATGTCTACATAGTTCTCGAACCCGCAGGGTCTGCACACTTAAGGTTCGACGTTGTTTTATGCGTATTTGAGTTATATGGTTGGTTACCGAATGTTGTTCGGAGTCCCGGATGAGATCACGGACGTCACGAGGGTTTCCGGAATGGTCCGGAAACGAAGATTGATATATAGGATGAGCTCATTTGGTTACCGGAAGGTTTTCGTGCATTACCGGAAAAGTTTCGGGCTCATCGGTAGTGTACCGGGAGTGCCGGGAGGGGTGCCGGGGACCATCGGGAGGGGTGTCACGCCCCAAGGGGTCTCATGGGCTATGGGAAGAGATAAACCAGCCCCTAGTGGGCTGGAATAAGTTCCCACTAAGGCCCATAAGGTTTGAGAAGGAAAAAACACAAGGTGGAAAGAGTTTCCAAGTGGGAAGGTGGAATCCTACTCCAAGTAGGATTGGAGTAGGACTCCTCCACCTCCAATTTCGGCCAAACCTTTAGGTTTTGAGGCTGCCTCCTCCCCTCCCTCCCACCTATATATACGGAGGTTTTAGGGCTGATTTGAGACGACTTTCTCACGGCTGCCCGACCACATACCTCCATAGTTTTTCCTCTAGATCGCGTTTCTGCGGAGCTCGGGCGGAGCCCTGCTGAGACGAGATCATCACCAACCTCCGGAGCGCCATCACGCTGCCGGAGAACTCTTCTACCTCTCCGTCTCTCTTGCTGGATCAAGAAGGCCGAGATCATCGTCGAGCTGTACGTGTGCTGAACGCGGAGGTGCCGTCCGTTCGGTACTAGATCGTGGGACTGATCGCGGGATTGTTCGCGGGGCGGATCGAGGGACGTGAGGACGTTCCACGACATCAACCGCGTTCTCTAACGCTTCTGCTGTACGATCTACAAGGGTACGTAGATCACTCATCCCCTCTCGTAGATGGACATCACCATGATAGGTCTTCGTGCGCGTAGGAAAATTTTTGTTTCCCATGCGACGTTCCCCAACAGTTACTGTTGTGGTTGTAGTTGTTGTGGTCGTTGTTGTTGTTGTTGTTGTTGTTGTTGTTGTTGTTGTTGTTGTTGTTGTTATTGTCGTTGTTGTCGTCGTCGTCATCGTCATCGCCGTCATTATCTTGATTGTCGTCGTCATTGTCGTTGTCATCGTCGTCATCATCATCGCCGTCATCATCTTCATTGTTGTCGTCATTGTTATCATCATCGTCGTCTTTGTTGTCGTTGTTGTTGGTGGTGTTCTTGTTGTTGTTGTTGTCTCTGTTGTTGTTTCTGTTGTTGTTGTTGTTGTTGTTGTTGTTGCTATCGCTGTTGTTGCTGTTGTCGGCGTTGTTGTTGTGTTGTTGTTGTTGTTGTTGTCATTGTTGTTGTTGTTCTCGTCATTGTCTACGTTGTCATCGTTGTGGTCGTCCTCGTCGTCCTTGTTGTTGTTGTTCTTGTTGTTGTTGGTGGTGGTGTTGTTGTTGTTGTTGTTGTTGTTGTTAATGTCGTTGTTGTCCTTGTTGTTGTTATCGTTCTTGTTGTTGTTCTCGTCATTGTCGTTGTTGTTGTCGTCGTCATCCTTATTTTTTGTTGTTGTTGTTGTCGTTGTTGTAGTAGTTGTTGTTGTTGTTGTTGTTGTCGTTGTTGTCGCTATTGTCGTCGTCGTTGTTGTTATCGTTGTTCTCGTTGTTCCCGTCATTGTCGTTGCTGTCGTAGTTGTCGTCGTCGTCGTCATCGTCGTCGTCGTCCTTCTTGTTGTTGTTGTTGTTGTTCTTGTCGTCGTCGTTGTTTTGTTGTTTTTTATGTTGTTGTTGTTGTTGTTTTCGTCGTCGTCGTCTTCATTGTCGTCTTCGTTGTTTTTGTTTTTGTTGTTGTTGTTGTTGTTGTCGTTGATGTCGTTGTTATCGTTGTTGTCGTTGTTATCGTTGTTGTCGTTGTTGTTGTTGTCATCGTCGTCACTGTCGTCATTGTTGATGTTGTTGCTGCAGTTGTTGTCGTTGTTTTTGTCGTTATTTTTGTTGTTGTTGTTGTTGTTGTTATTGTTGTTGTTGTTGGTGTTGTTGTTGTTCTCGTCGTTGTCGTTGTTGTTGTCACTATCGACATCGTTGTTGTTTTTGGTGTTAACATTGTTGTTGTTGTTGTCATTGTTGTTGATGTTGTCGTTGTTGTTGTTGTTTCCTTAGTTGTCGTTGTTCTCATCGTTCTCGTCGTTGTCGTTCTTGTCGTCATTGTCAAAGTCGTCGTCGTCGTCGTCGCTGTTGTCGTTGTGGTGGTGGTGTTGGCGTTTGTGGTGGTTGTTTTTATTGTTGTTTTTGTTGTTGTTCTTTTTGTCGTCGTTGTTGTCGTCCTTGTCGTCATCGTTGTCATCATCGTCGTCCTGGTCCTCGTTGACGTTGTTGTCATCATTGTTGTTTTTCCCGTTGTTGTCGTTTTTGTTGTAGTAGTAGTTGTTGTTGTTGTTGTCGTTGTTCTCGTCCTAGCCGGTGTTGACGTTGTTGTCGTTGTTGTTGCTGTTGTTGTCGTCGTTGCTGTCATTGTCGTCATTGCTGTCGATGTTGTCATTGTTTTTTTTGTTATTGTTGTTGTCGTAGTTGTCATTGTTGTCG
Source organism: Hordeum vulgare subsp. vulgare (assembly GCF_904849725.1). Lineage (NCBI taxonomy): Eukaryota > Viridiplantae > Streptophyta > Magnoliopsida > Poales > Poaceae > Hordeum > Hordeum vulgare. The sequence goes on from NC_058519.1 coordinate 294,718,316, forward strand.
TTGTTCTCGTGATTGTCATCGTTGTCGTTGTTGCCATCGTTGTCGTCGTCATCGTCATCGTCGTCGTCGTCGTCGGCGGCGGCGGCGTTGTTGTTGTCGTGTTTTTTTGAAGGAAAACTATAAGGGAAACCCCCCACAGCGAGTTTTTTTTGAAATTATAAGAACCCAAATTCGCGCCCGTGGGGACTTGAACCTGGGTGGCTGGGTTGTACATCCACTCCACTAGCCAAGTGAGCTAGGATCACTTCCTTGTTGTTCTCGTGTTGTTGTGTTGTTGTTGTTGTTGTCGTTGTTGTCGCTGTTGTCGTTAATGTCGCTGTTGTTTTTATCATTCTTGTTGTTGTTTTTGTCATTGTCATTGTTATCATCGTCATCATCGTTATTTTTGTTGTTGTTGTTGTTGTTGTCGTCGATGTCGCTGTTGTCGTTGTTGTCGCTATTGTCGTCGTTGTTGTTGTTATAGTTGTTGTCGTTGTTCCCCTCATTCTCGTTGTTGTCGTAGTGGTGGTGGTGGTGGTGGTCGTCGTAGTCTGCGTCGTCGTCGTCGTCGTCGTCATCATCGTTGTTGTTCTTGTTGTGGTTGTTAGTGTTGTTGTTTTTTAGGTTGTTGTTGTTGTTGTTGTTGTCGTCGTCCTCTTCGTTGTCGTCTTCGTTGTTTTTCCGTTGTTGTTGTTGTTGTTGTTGTCATTGATGTCGTTGTTATCGTTGTTGTCGTTGTTGTTGTTGTTGTTGTGGTCGTCCTCGTCATTGTGGTTGTTGTTGTAGTTGTTGTCGTTGTTGTCGTCGTTATTTTTTTTGTTGTTGTTGTTATTGTTGTTGTTGTTGATGATGTTCTTGTCGTTGTTGTCGTCACTCTCGTCATCGTTGTTGTTTTTGTTGTTACCGATGTTGTCGGTGTTGTCATTGTTGTTGATGTTGTCATTTTTGTTGTTGTTTCCTTAGTTGTCATTGTTCTCATCGTTGTCGTACTTGTCTTCATTGTCATCGTTAATGTCGTCGTCGTCGTCGTTGTTGTTGTCGTTGTGGTGGTGGTGGTGTTGGTGGTGGTTGTTCTTATTGTTGTTTTTGTTGTTGTTGTCGTTGTCGTTGTCGTTGTTGTCGTCCTTTTCGTCATCCTTGTCATCATCCTCGTCGTCGTTGACGTCGTTGTCATCGTTGCTCTTTTTGCCGGTTTTGTTGTAGTAGTTGTTGTTGTTCTTGTCGTTGTTCTCGTCGTAGTCGTTGTTGTTGTTGTTCTCGTCGTTGTTGTTGTTGTTGTTGTCTTTGTTGTCGCTGTTGTCATTGTTGTCGATGTTGTCATTGTTTTTTTTGTTCTAAATTTCGTCCATAGGCTATTATAGGTGTTGGGCCACCTTATTTTTGGGCCATGCACATGTAATTTCGAAATACAATAATATAGGCAATTTTTAGAGTCCGTATGTGTGGGGAAACCGAGTTTAGGGCTGTTTTCGGACCCCTCCTCCTAGGTTCACAAAATTGCCTCTCTATTCCCTCATATATACAGCCCTTAAGGCACCGTTTAGACTTGAGTTTTGTTTAGATTACAAGTTCGCCATAGCTGCAACTTCGCGTTCTTCGTTTGTGTTCTACGACCACACAAAGGCGTCACAGAACCCCACCTTCATCAATAAAGATTTCCTCTTATATTCTCAATATCTTGATTTCATCTTGGTTTCTTGCTTGTTCTTCATTTGCGTGCAGGAAATAGACCTTCGTGCTCAGGTTGATCGTGCTCCGGCGTGGTCAATAACCTCTGAGAGTTGGTTTAGCGATTGCCAAGGCGCGACGTCCTCACACGTTCGTAGTCGGATCGTCAAAGTCTACTTCACCAAAACGATACCCACGATCTCATCGGAAGACAGGGATAACTTCGCCTCTATCACATCCCTCATGTGCCAGCACAAGGCCCAGGTGTCGCTTCACCTGGGTACGTGTCGCAATCATCTTGCGGCAGGTCAGGGGTCAGACAAGGCATTTACTGTCCCTGACACCACCGAAGAAATAGAGCGGTGAACACTGTTCATTGTGCATCCCATGAGCATGTTGTTGGTGACCCCTTTGCCTATAAAAGGAGGCCCAAAGCTCATTCTTAGGTGTTCAACATTTTGGGGATTAGAGACAACCTAAACACCTACTAAGTTAATGTAGCAAAACCACCCTAAAGTATGCACACAATACAAACTATGCAGGAGTAGGGTTTTACTCGTCAAGCGGCCCGAACCTGGGTAAAAAGGACCTTGCCGGTGTTGATCGCTAGTTTGACTCTCGATGCGATACCTCTCTCTCCCCGCCAAACGATCAAGGGACTCCTCGAGTTTCCCACAAGTGTTGGTTTTCCCCGACATCTTTGGCGCGCGAGGTAGGGGGAGGGATGGTTGAGAGCTTCTTCGCGGATTCAAGCAAGCTCCGCGTCAGATCTTGGGAGATTGGGCGCACCACTGCGGTCCCTCGAAGCAGGGTGCAGCGGTGGTCGCTCTACTTTGCCACGGCATCCTGACGCCTGCGCGAGAGCTCTGCTGCGCGAACGCAGGCTAGGGCGACGGAGACCTCGAGCTCGAAGGCATCAGGCTAACGCACTGCTCTGGGACAGTGCGCTGATGTCGAGGCACGCCTAGGGGCTTCGGCGAGGCCTCCGGCGCATACTCCGACCGACGCACCTCCACAAAGAGGTGCATAGCCGTCGAGAATGCGCCTACGGGCCTTGGAACCCAGGCACGCACTCCAGCCGAACGCTTTCCTCCCGGAAGCATCACGTCTTCGCCAAAGGTGCGCTCGGGGGCTCCGTCAGCACGGCCAGGCAAAATAGGAAATGGAGTTATGCTCGGGCAACCCCCCTCCTATACGACAGTCGAGAACTGTCGGCAAATACGTTGCTGGAGGGGAAATTGCCGGAAGAGTATAGTGTCCTGCTTGCTGGGGATCTGAGGCCCCGGCAAAGGACCCAAGCGCCGCGAGGAGAAGTGTCGCGGCACGACAGATAAGTGATAAATATTTCAGATGAGATTTCATAGTAGATAGGTTGTTCCCTGTCTGGACGATCTCGAACCTTGTTTGATAAACCTGCACGTAGATGGAACCTTGTCAGGACCAGGGCGCCTTAGTTCTGTTTCGAACTAGTTCAACGACCTGAACGGCCATAGAGTGCCTTCTCACTGTTTCGAACCTGTTCAACAGTCTAAGTGGCTACATAGCACCTTATTTTGCCTCGAGCCGCCCTCGACGATCTAATGGTTGCACTGAGTGCGTCAAGGAGCCTTGCCGGTAACGACCCCTCAAGTGAACTATTAAGGATTCGTTCCTCAAAGCACTTGCGGTAGGACCAGTCGTGCGGGCAAGCTTCCGGAAAATGCAAAAGGTGTATCATTCAAGGAGAAGGATCACACGCAAGGGAAACAACATTTCATTCATTTGTTTGAAACAAACTCAGACATATTACATTAATGATTTTTGCTACTCTAACCTATTACACTGTCTTTCGGCGAGGCACATGCTCGCCGGACAGAAGTTCAAGAAGACAAAAGGCGGGACGACCCCTGGCGCAACACAGACTGGTTTCTCGTGGACCAGCACTACGCGGAGGAGAACGGGGGCGACCCGAGGGGATGACGAAGCTAGAGCTCGTGATCGCACCTCCTCAAAGACGAGGCATCGATGCGGGCTCCTCCAGAGTAACCCCACCGGGCGGGGGAGAGGCGTGAGCGGGCCTTAGCGGCAGGGCCGATAGTCAGTCGGAGCTCGGGGAGTCGTACTCCGACCTGGCCCCCGAGATCCTGACGTGCCAAGAGCGCCACTGCCGCCGCTGTCCTCCTCGTCGCTATTGCTCGAGGAGGGACATTCGGTGTCGCTCGAGCTTTCTTCGCAGCATCCGAGACGCACACCTGAGCGCCCATAAAACTTGACGGATAGCATATTATCATCCGCTAGCTTTAAGCGAAGGATATGCCCATCATAGAGGATTCAGGCAGGGGCGAAGCCTTTCCAGCCCCGCCCGAGCAACATGGAGTGGCGCTTCGGGTACTCCGCGTGCACTTGCATAGCATCGTGGGAGCAACCGTACGCCTGCAACCACAAGACAGGGGGCTTGGTGGCCTCCATCGCCCTAGCAAAAGGGCGAGGGAGATGCAAATGGCCCCGTAGGATGTCGTGCAGCTCCACGACGAACTCTAGCACCGTCTCGTCCGAGTGCCCGCCAAGCACGGGAAAAGACGGAGGTGTTGGAGTAGCAATCCGCCTCCCCCGGCCACGGCCTCCGCGGCCATCGTGGCTCCTAGCCCCTCCGCCAGCACTGACGCTCGTGCCACCCTCCGCATCTGGACCCCCTAAAGTTGTGGCATGATCCGAGTGGGATTCACTTTCCACCCTGGTGGCCGAAGGTGGCCTCCCACGTCCCCTATCCATGGTTAGGGCGAGCGCCACCTCGAGCTAGAAAATATTCTACATATGCAACCTAGGGGTGGTGGATGTTCCAGGAGCTGATGGATGAGCAAAACACCCCCCGCAAACTCCCTAATTTATAGGGCCAGGCGCGGGGGCGAGCTCCCCTCACTCTAGAAAACGTCGCCCCTCTCTCCCAATCACCCATGATCACGGGCTAACAGGGAACCGCCCTGCTGCACCAATGCATGCGGGGGCGGGCCCTGCCACGACTACGCCCATTATGGCCATGAACGCCACTTGCCTTACCTTTACTGCGCTTCACGCGTGGCTGTAACGCGTCGGGAGGTGGGGTGGCTACTGTGCGCGCACTTCTCCACATCGCGTGTTTGATGCTCGACATGGGGAAGGGCCGCCCGCAACGGCTCCAAAGTTACAGAGTCCCCTACTCAGGAAGGCCATGCACTACTTTGGGCCTAGATCAGCAACGCCCCGCGCGCGTGCGTGGCCCAGGCCCCGGGGCTCCTGTCGGTGCACTAGAGACTGATGGCACGTGCATCGGCGACGCCGCTGATGGCACTGTATCGGCAAGAGCAGCAGAAAGGCAGTCCAAGACCCGCCGAGGCCACACCCTTCCCTCAATGCGAGGGGCGTGGAGTACAAGGGCTCCAGACACAAGGCCCCGGCAAGCCCTCCTTGCCGGGAAGGTAACCAAGGCCCCGCAAGTCCGCTTCGCCGGGAAGACTACCCGAAGAATAGCAAGACCCCCGCAAGTTTCCCTTGTCGGGAAGGCTCGCACGGACTGGCGAGCCCCCCCCCCCCCCCCCGGCAAGCCCTCCTTGCCGGGAAAGTGTTGAAGGCCCTCGGCAAGCCCTCCTTGCCGGGGAGGTGACCAAGTCACCCGATGGTGGCTCTAGGCCAGCAAGCCCCTGTTCGCTCGACAGGTGTCCCCACCAGTTTCTACCACAATCCGACCACTCCAGCACATCCCTCGTGTGCCATCACAAGGTACAGGTGTCGAATCACTTGGGTACATGTCGCAACCATCTTGTGGTAGGTCTGGGGTCGGACAAGGCATTTAATGCCACTAACACCACCGACGAAGTAGAGCGGTGAATATTGTTCACTGTGTATCCCGTGAGCACGCTGTTGGTGACCCCTTTGCATATAAAAGGAGGCTCAAAGCTCAATCTTAGGGGTTGAACTTTTTGGGGATCAGAGACTCCCTAATCACCTACTAAGTTACTGTCGAAAAACCACCCTACAGTAAGCACACAATACAAACTAAGCAGTAGTAGGGTTTTACGCATCAAGCGGCTCGAACGTGGGTGAAAAGGACCTTGCTGGTGTGGATTGCTAGTTCTGCTCTCGATGCCATACCTCTCTCTCCCCGCCAGACGATCAAGGGTCTCCTCGAGTTTCCTATAGGTGTTAGTTTTCCCTGACGGGCGGGAAGGGATCCCACAACGACCAATTTTAAAGGGGGACAGGGGAACATGCGCCCCTCCCCAAAGGTGGTCTTCGCGTGCAAAGTACTTGCCCGCGTTGGAGGGATGGGCCCGATGATCTTGTTTGCCCTACTGGCGGGCGGCGTGGCTTTGTTGCACCAAAAGGGAAACCTTTGGAAGATGCCTTTGGAACCCTCGTACGCTCCCACCTCCTTTGCAGTAAAGGGAAAACTGCCCCGTCCTGTCATCTGCAGCTCGCCTGTCCTTTCCTGGCGTCACCCTTGACTCCTGAGGCCCGGCCTTGCCTCGGAATGTCCGCGGCTTTAGAGGGGTGCTCAGGAGGTCCCGGGCGGGTCCTGATGCTGCTCCTCCTCGCGAGGCTTGGCCTCTCGCGAGGGCCTTGCCGGGTGATGTCGCACCAGTTGGTCTTGGGTTGGTGAAGCGGGCCGTCCCTGGGTCGGAGGCAGGCAGGTCTAGGTACCCCCATTCCCAGAATGCCGACAGTAGCCCCCGGGCGTAAGGCGTGCCTGGGTTGGCTTCTTGGCGGAGCCTTGAGGGTGGCCCGAAGCGTCACATGCCCTAAACACCTGCGGCCCGGGCCTTTAAAACGGCCAGCCCGCCCTCTCCGCGTAGCATATCGTAACCTGCGTCTGCCGACCGTCTCCGCCCCCTATTCATTCCGCCGCCGGCCCTTCCTTCTGTCGATCCAGCTGCTGGTTCTTGCTCTGAGCCACGCGCGTCTTGTCGTTGTTGCCTTGTTCTCTCCGTCATGCCTCGGAAAGGGGGCAAATGTGGAAGCTCGTGGTGCCCTACAGTCCTGGCGGCGCCTTGGCCCGCGCTGGAACGGTCAATGGTGCTGAACCTCGAGGGGTTGAAGAAGGTTGAGTTGGTAGTTGCTGCCGACTCAATGAATGTGGGGCCACCCAGATCTGGCCGGGCTCATGGCCTCGGAGAGAGAGGGCGTCCCCGCGGTTCCTCTCCATTTCCAAGCACTCATTTCTTGTGTACTGCCGCCATTCTCAAGCTTCATCAATGAAGTGCTTTCGCATTACAAGATCCATGCGCTCCACCTTGACCCCCGTTCTTCGCTCCTCCTCTCTGCCTTCGCGTTATTGTGTGAGGCTTTTGTTGGCGTTACTCCTTCTGTGGCATGTTCTCCGCCATTTCGTCTCCCTTGTGTTGATCTCTGAGGTGCAGTGCTCCGGGTGCGCGTCCTTGAGAACTGTGGATGCAACATCCCCGGGGTCCTATACGCTGAGCTCCTCCCCGAAGCGGAAGGGGTTCCGGCGGCAGTGGGTGCAGGTTGAGGCTGCCGAGGCCGAAGCTATGTTCCAACCTCCGCCGACACCCGGGACCCCAAAACCGGGGGTGGGAGCGCGAAGAGCTTAGTGACCCCCGGCTCGCGCCGGTCTTGATCCGGCTGGAAAAGCTCAGGCGTGCGGGGGGTGACAATGGCGATGGTGGTGCGTGAGTTTATGTGTCGACGGATTGCTCCCCTCCAGCGCCACTCCCGCCCCATGTGGGCCAACACAGGGCCCAGCGACTCGATGAGGATCCAAGTCGTCCCCTTTTCCCCTCATGTATTGCGTGAGGTGCTTCGCCAGCTGACCGGCGGCAATCCGGATGAGCTTCCCCCGAGAGCTTCAAGTCCCCGGGATCTCTTGCCGTGGAGATGTCGCTCTATGATGAACGGGGGCTCCTTCCTGAGGGGGAAAGGCGTAACCCGGAGGCCGCACCCCCTGGGATCGGCTCCCCGAACACCCTGGTTGTGCGGTTACCCCCATGACCAAGGTGGGCGGTGCGCCGCCGCCCGTCCTCCCGGCTCTAGCTTCACGTCAAGCCGGGGTTGGTGGTGGTGATCGGTCGACGGTGGAAAGCGCTGCCCCCACTTTCAAGCCTCGCTCGAGGGCCGCCGAGTCCCCCCGATGGGTCGCCCCTGATGGCTGGAAGAGGAGGTTGCCCGAGGGTGGCTTCCCCCAGCGTGAGGGCCTCAGACGAGGAAGAAGTGGATGGCCATTGACGAGTAAGCACCTCTGTTCCCCTCGTCCTCCCTTTATGCGGCTATCTTCTAAACCCTACTTCTTCAGGTTTCCCTTCGTTAGCCGGGGAGGCGGACGAGTGCCGCCTGCTCCGGAGGTCGATGGGCATCCCGAGGCCACTTTTGTCGCACTCCACGAGGCTCGGTCTCCTGAGCCTCATGCACGTGACCCCCCCCCCCCCCCGCGGACTTCTTGGGTGGAGGCTTCCGGTACTATGGCGGGATGCCTATCCCCTCGCGTGTGGCCCCTCCTAGGCCATCCCGCGCCTTCCCCTTGGACCCCTCCAGCATGGAGATGAGGGGCACCGTGCGGCGCTCAATGCCGACGAAACGGCCACACGGGAGTCCCCAGCCCCCGGGCATGGACTCCGGCCGGGTGATTCCTTGCGCGCTTCTCGTGCTCGCTCTACGGGAGGCGAGGACCCCTGCTAGCTTCTAGAGCCTGTCTCGGGTTCGCCTGCCGCACCATGGGGCTTGCCCCACACCGATGCGGACCCTCTTCCACGTCTGGGGCGGGGCTTGCCAGTCATGAAGCCCGCCGGGAAGGTGAACGCCAGTACCTTGCGTCGGGGTGGCGCGAGCTTGAGGTCGTCATGAACTTCGGCCGCCTGCAGAGGGAGGGTGCTCGTGCAAAGACGGAGGCATCCCTCGCTGTAGTGGTAGAAGCCCGCGAGCGTGCTCTCGCTGAGGCTCATGAGGCTGATTGTCGGCATAGGGCCTCCGAAGACCGCCACAGGGAGATTTGCGCCCTCGTCGCCCGTCTTGAAGAGCATCCGCCGACTTGCTAGTGCTTGTAGAGGTGGAGCAGTGCCTGGAGCAGGAGCGTGTGGAGACGAGGGAGCGTCAGTGGTCGCTTGCCGAGGAATCCCTTGCCTCTCGTGAAGCGAAGCTTCAGGAGGAGATGGACAAGGGGGTGGCGGAGGCTCGACGTTCCCTTCTTCACGATTATCGTGCGAAGTTGAGGCTCTAGGAGTCCCGATTCCTCAAGCGTCGTCGCTGCTTGCAAGATTAAGTTATTGCCCGGTTGGATCAGGAACTAGAAAGCCGACAGGCCGTGCTCGACACGCACGCCACTGCCAAGGGTAAACTGCCTAATATCTACAAACAAGTGAAAGGCGCGGCTTCCCTAGTTGGAGAGGCTTCCGAAGAGGCACTCCACGCTCACAACCTTCAACCTGAGCGCTCGAGGTTGTTCCGGTCCATCGAGTGGAGGGATTCCCGCGCTCTGAGCGACATCTATGGAAAAGGCGTCTCTGGTCCCGTGATTCCCGACGACTCCAGGTGCTTGGGCTTTTTCTACCGCGTCGTGGAGCATCTCATGGCGGGCTCCGAGAAGGCCGTTGCGCTTGCGGAGAAGAAGAGCCACGACCTTTTGGCTGAGGCCACCTCAGACGTCTTCAGCCACCT
>NC_058519.1:294732582-294742582 GCF_904849725.1 Hordeum vulgare subsp. vulgare
GTGGCGACTCAAAGGGGTTGAGTGGAAGCGAGACTCGGGTTTACCCAGGTTCGGCCCCTCCGATGGAGGTAAAAGCCTACGTCTTGCTTTGTGTGTATTAATGGTGGAATCGATTACAAGGAGGGCGTAACTTGACTGACCTAGCCCTCGATGGATTGTAAATTGACCCTATTTACCCTAGGGACTCGCCTTTATATACAAGTCGAGGTCCTAGGTTTTACAAGAGTCTAGGCCACATTACAAATCGTGGCATGCCATATCTCTAACCCGCCGTGTCTCCCAAGCAAGGAAACGACCACGATGACTCATCTTCTCCGTGGGTCTTGAACCGCCATCTATGCTCATGGGTTCGGCCGCTCTTCGTTGAAGATCTCCTTGCGCCTTCCGGATCCTGGGCGAGGGCCTATCTTGATCCTGAATGTTGAATAGCCTTACACCTGACCCGGCCCAATAGGGCGGGTCATACCGCGGTTAATATCCCCAACATTAGGCCCCAGATTGACTTGAATTTATTCACGCCAATAAACATTCATGCCCATCTACGGTGACTCACACGTGTTCTCCAACCTTTCTCCTTCAACGAGTGACAAGCCGCCAATCTTCATGATTCGCCTGAATCGCCAGTTCTTTTATTGGTGATGTCATCTTCCCCATTATTCCAGGGATCTCGATGACGTCATTTCCAACGGATCTTTTGACTTATCATGTCATCCGAAAATCTAGGCGCCATCATTTCCGATTTTTAATGCGCCTCCTTGACTCCAGCGCCTTTCGTTTCAATTTCTTCCCTAGGCCTTTAAATAGTCACAGGGGGAAGGGACAACAACAATAACGACAACATCGACAACATTGACAACAATGACAACAACGACAACAAAAACAACAACAACAACAACAAGAACACCAACAACAACAACTACAATGACGAGAACAACGACAACAACGACAACAACAACAACGACGACAACAGAGACAACAATGACAAGAGGGACAACAACGACGACGACAGCAACAACAACGACAAGAGCGACAACAAAGACGACGACAACAACAACAACAAAAACAACAACAACAACAACGACGACAATAACAATAACAATGATGACAACAACGACAACGACGAGAATAACGACAACAACGACAACAACAACAACAATGACAACAGAGACAACAATGGCAACAACGACGACGACAACAACAACAACAACGATGACGACGAAGACGACGACGACAACAACAACAACAACAACAACGACAACAACAAAAAAACAACAAAACCTACAACAACAACAACAACAAAAACAACAACAACAACAACAACAACAACAACAACAAGAACAACAAGAACAACAACAAAACAACAACAACAACAAAAACAAGAACAACAACAATCACAACAACAGAGAATAACGACAACAACAACAACAACAACAACAAAAACAACAACAACGACGACGACATTAAAACCACCAACAGAAAAACAACGAGGACGACGATGACAACAACAACAACAACAACAACAACAACAAGACAAACAAGAAAAAGAACAACAACAATGAAGACGACGATGACGACAACAACAAGAACAAGAACAACAATAGCACCAAAAACAACGACGACGACGACAACGACGATGACGACGACAACAACAACAACAACAATAACAACGACGACGACGACAACAGTGAGAACAACGACAAAAGCGAAAACAACGACAACAACAAGAAGAAGAAGAAGAAGAAGAACAACAACAACAACAACAATAACCATAACAACAACAACAACAAAAACAACAACAACAACAACAAGGACGATGATGAGAACGACGACGACGATGACAACAACGACAAATGAGAGAACAATGACAACAATGATAACAACGACTACAACAACAGCAACGACAACAACGGCAACAACCACAACAACAACAACAACAACAACAACAAAGGCGACGACGACGACAACGACAACAACAAAGACCACAACAACGACGACGACAACAACAACAATAACAAGGACGATGACGACAACGACAATGACGAAAACAACGACAATGACAAGAACAACGATAACAACGATAACAAAAACAACAAGAACAATGACGACAAGAACAACAACGAAAACAATGACAACAACAACAACAATAACAACGATATCAACGACAACAATAACAACACAAACAACAAAGACGTCGATAATAATGATGACGACGACGATCATGACGATGATGATGACGATGATGACGACGACGACAACTACAACAACAACAACAACCACCATAAGTACAACGACGACTGTAGCGACCCGATTCAAGACGAGTCAAGCCTCTGTGTATTTGTGCCATCCCTGGATCAGTATGCTGGCACACACAGTACATCAATGTATATATCAAAGTGCAATCACATGTAAATAGCGTAAAACTGATATATACCTTAAATATCTCAGCGGAAGCAGTCAAGGGAGTGGAGTCCCAATAAACACCAATGGCAAGTTGCGTGTAGACCGTAACCCTGAATCGTACTCTTACTCGTCGAAGAAAAATATCTGCAACATAAGACGTTGCAGACGTGTAGGTCAGCATATTGAATATGCCGGCAAATCACATAAGAGAGGGGTGAAAGGTAATCATCTATACTATATGCATATATGGCAGGTGGGGCTATAAGTTTTTAGCGAAAAAAGCAAGTTTTCTCCTACATCAAGAGAGGGCTAAAAAGCAAAATGTTACTACATTGTTGGTTGTTCACGAGATGGTTCCGCCAACCAGTTCTCATACCCGAGTTGTCAATAATTACCCTCATCAGATATATTTAATGGTGTTGAGAAATCCAGATAACTTCAGTTCCTTGGGCTCAAGTTGTCCATGACCTTGGACACGGCTAATCGATTAGGTTTGAGTACTCTGCAGAGTTTTGCACACGTTCCCCACAAGATTTGATCATCTCCAAGTATGTCCTCGCATTTCAGGGTGTTTGAAGACCGGATGATCAAAACATGGTCTTTCAACGGGTCCCTCTGAATCCCTGTCGGTGCCCATCCATTCCTACCGTTCGTCTACATCTGCTAGCACCGCCTGTCCAGAGTCGCCGCGTTGTCCAACCAAGCCAGAGCCCATAATGACTTGTGGCTGTGCAGGTAAGCCTTGGGTCTTGAAAATATCCGTCTGTCTCTTTGAGCCTGGGTGAAGCTTTCCGCAGGATGTCATGGCCTCTCCAGCATCCCGGGTCATCCACTGGGTTCTCCAGGGAGCCGATCAACCGTCCTTCACCCAGAGTTGCATTGCGTCCGAGGTCTTGAAAATCTTGTCTTAACCGGTCTTGATTATTAATCAACCTCGCATCACTCGTGTTATGCACTCAACCGAAATCCCGTCTACTCAAGCATAGCAATATGAAATTTGTCGTTCCGGGGCCAAGTATCGGGGTTGTTGTGTGCCTACCACATGATACTACAATCTATACTAAAATTTCCAAGTACCTAAGCAGCATGCAATTGGGCATAGGATGGTAGAACTACGATGCATAAAACATAGGTGATAGTATGATCAAAGTGACTTGCCTGTTGATGTTGACGAAGAAGAATTTCTCGAGAAATAACTTGATAGACCACTCGGCACTCTCCGATGAAATCTATATAACAAACATATCATTCACATAAGCACTCATACTAGCAATCATTCTAACAATCAAAACAAAAGAGAGAGCGAATAGGAACCCGAAAGAAACTTCAAATAAGATTAGGGAGTCTTCTACTACATCAAACACTAAATAGTTTTTGTCTAACAGAAAATAATAACAAGGAACTAATATATAAGGTTAACTAAGATAAAATAAAGTATTTTTCACAAAACTATTTGAAAGTACTTCCAAACGGGATTTGAAACAGTGCGGAAACCAATTGCAAGTTACTAAGGAACTAGAATTGATTTCATGATAACAAATAAAAATAAAATAAAAACTTGTTGCAAAACTACTGTTTAACTAACATAAACAAAACAATAATGTTTCTGAAATAATAAAGAAAATATTTTAAAACAAAGATAGAGAAGGAATTAGCCGAAATCCTAAAAGAGGTGAAACAGAAATTGTTTTACAAGAAACAGTGAGCTAAAATACCCAAACAAATCTGAAATTTTTATCACTGATAATTAAGATCACTAGTGATCAGTAGCAAAAAGAATCAAATTGAAAGCGATCTTTAAACTCCTGGAATAAGCAAAACAAGATTTAAACTAAATCTGATCTAATTCAACTTTAAAAATTTCAAACATAGACAAATTATATGTTTTTACAAACTACAGGAAATTTGTGAGCTACTGGAAAACGAATCGACATCATTGGACTTCGGGATCAAAAGCTATGGCCAAAACCAAATTGGAACTTTTCTGTTTTTGAACTAAACAGAGAAAAAACTGAATAAAAGCTAACTAATGAACGGGCCACGTGGCGATCTCTGGTTGGCTTAGACCTGTGCACTGCGGTGCTAAACTAACAAACGTCCGCACATTAGAAGAAAACTGTTTGGCTAACTAACTGAATAAAACAACCGCCGGTTCTTTTTAGAAAACCGAAGGGGTAAGTACCTATGTAATCTATACCGTTGGAAATAGATCTAAGGGCAAACCAAGAAAAAGAAAAAAAATATAAATAGGAGGAGGAGGAGTTACCGTGGCTGGGGCTCCCGTGCTGGCAATGGTGGCCGATGAGGCTGGAGTTGGGGTGGAGTTCCGGTGGGGTGGGGTCGCCGGCGAGGAGGTGGGGTGGCAGGGGGGCGGTGGGGCTCCAGGGAGGGGAGGGAGGCGAGGTGGAGGGAGGGCTGCAGGGGGGGGCGAGGGGAGGAGCTACTGGCGAGCTTCTGGTCGGGGGGGTGCAGCGAGGTGGAGGGGCGACGGGGTGGGGAGGTGGTGGCGGGGTGAGGTGATGGCAGGGTGAGGTGGGCTCGCAGGGAGGATGCGGAGTGCAGGGGCGATGGGGGCTTGTGCAGGTGCTGCTGGCTCGTCTTGGCAGTGGCTCCGGCGAGGTTTGGGTGGGGCTACGGGGCAGGGGAGATGGGGTTGGCAAAGGGGAAAAACGGAGAGAGGAGGACGGTGGGAATTTATAGGCGGTCTCGGATGGCGTCCAGAAGGAAAGAAGAGGGAGATCGGGAAGCAGGGAATTCCTTCCTCCATGGATGGAAACTCGTGTAACGTGAGGAAGGAGAGAGGTAGGAGATGATCTCTGTTGGGCCAAAAATAGGAAAGGTCTTAATGGGCCAGCAGGTCTTTCCAAAATATAGGGATTCCTTTCCTATTTTTAAAACTAGGAAACTAAAACGATAAAAAGGAAATCAAATCAATTCGGAATAAAGAGTTTCTATATACTAAAATTATCAGAAAAATAAAATATAGATTATGGGCATTTTTCCACAGCAAAAATAAAAACTTCAGAAAAAATTATTTTCACAAAATTGCCTAAAAGGTTTATTTTCTTTTGCAAATAATTTTCAAATGACCCTCTAAGTTTTAGGGTTCAAATAACTTTCAAAATGCCCGTGGGTTTGAGGGTCATCTTCCTCCTCTCTAGAATGTATTTCCCGGCATTTCTTGCATGAAGAAAACGAATGGAAATGCAAAAGAATTCAAGTGCAAATATCTCCGTTCAAATTCTTTATAGTTGAAGAAGTCATGTCATCTTCTCTCTTTGCTTTTTTTAAAAGATTGAATTTGAATTCACCGGAGAAGGGGAAAGTCATTTTATTCCCTCTCGTTCAAAAGTTTTTGAAAAGTTTCAAATTTCACACAAGTTTCAATCACTCAAGCAAACATACAAACAAACTAATAATTAACATTCCAAAATTTATAATTTTGGGATGTTACAAACTACCACACTTAAAATGAATCTGGTCCTCGAGATTCGAAGAGGCTAGAAAGAAAGGTTAGGGTTTGGGGGTGTTCTAACAAATCCAATCTCCGGCAAGGTGGGATGCTACCACACTTAAAATGAGAGATACTGGTCCCTCAAAATGCTTTAACGATCCTCTGGGGTTTTGGTAACTGACATCGCACAGTCTTCATATTAAATCCTTTGGTGATGCTCTCCCGTTGATATAAGCTTCTTCCGTCACTGGGTCTTCTTAACTGACAGTCTCGTGGTCAATTCTAAATAACATATCGATGGTTCTCATGGTGGTCTACCATTTGTGGTTATCCTGCAGAGAGAGGGGTCTTGGTTTCATCCTCACCGTAAAATTTCCTACGCGTGACGACATGTGCCATGTACATGGGGCTTTCACCATACCATTCTAAGGCTTAAACAAAAGCTTCAAAGAACGTCGTCTCTCTACATGGGTAAGTCTCTCAGATTTACCATTCCGAATAGCAAGATAAATAATAAGAGTAAGTCGTCATGGTGATCAATCCATTCCGCACCCAAATCATTTCTCTGTTATCAGGTTTAGCGAATCTCGCATTCTAACACTCGGGCATCTTCACAAGTGTTGTAGAATTTCTCTCGTCTACGAACGAAGTTCGGATAATCCATTGGTTCTGCAAGCTGAACAAAGCATCTATCGTTTTCTTCACAACTCTGAGGTTTTCGTATGCTCCTAAGGAAAACGTTTGCTGATCCATCATAGCTTCTTCCATAAATCATATTCATTTCATAATCAATCTTCTATTACATCCTTAATTTATCCTCAAAAACTCCAATTCAAAAGTACTCTATTACAAATGCTGCCATCCACATTGTTTGGTATGGTCCAGCATTTCGGCCAACTTTATTCATCTGCCTCTCTTGGAGGTACTTTAGTTCCACTGGAACTTTCCAATGTGCTCCTTGAAATCATCCACCTTTCGCTTCATCATGGTGGTCATGAGCTTCATCTCCATTATCTCCGCACGTACTTCACTCAGGTATTCCTGGATATGACGGAGTCTTGGTTCAAGTATTTCTCCGATCTGACGTATGGCTTCCATGGCAGCTTCACGAACTGCATCAAAGAAGGTTGCTCGTGGTACACGTGAAATGAAAAATTATTGCCCCATAGTCTTTGGACAAACTCCTTTCACATGGTGGAGGTGTACTTCCACGTACCAAAGTTCCACTCCATTTTCCATGAATGGGTAGCCTTTGTAGACTGCATCTCCTTCAAGGTGAATGTGCTTCATCATGTCCTTCAGGATTTTCTGGTAATCATGATCACTGGTGAGGGTCATGATCGTTTCTAGGCCCTTGAGGAATGACTCGTAGAGAGTTGTCATCTGCAGGTGTCAATAAATAGGTACTCAGAGGAATGTATGTGTCTCCTTGGTAATCATGGTACACTCCTACTCAATGGATCATGTGGGTTTACTAATTACTACCACACTTAAAATGAATTATACTCATGTCTGCATAGACCATATTTTCTCATATCCTCATAATGTCCAGAAATCTTTGTTCGAAGAGAAACAACGCATACAGTTTCAACATAGACAATCATGAGACAATAATTTCCATTTATTCATGATGTTATTACAATCTCAGGGACTTATGTTACAAAATTTTCACTCCATGATCTCATGAAAAACAAGAGTGCTTCAGATTACACTTATTGCCCTGGTCAAAACTTAACTACTCCATTCTAGCTTTCTTCCTTTGCGGACAATCGCTAGCAAAATGTCCTGCTTCCTTGCAACGAAAGCAAATGAGTTCTGTCAAGTCTCGAGGCATCTTAGTGTTTGCCTTTGCTCCTTGGGTTCCCGGCTTCCTTCCTGAGCACATGTATTTGTGGTGGCCAAATTTCATACAGTTGTAACATCTGACATGACTCAGGTCTATATCTGTAGAGATTTGGCTCTTCCGAGGGTACTTTTTCTTCTTTCTGGACTCCCTCATTTTGGCCAGTTCTTCTATTTCAAGTGGATCAAACTCCACTTTTTCCGTCGGGAAGTTTCCCAGATACTCTTGGCTTCTCTTTGTGCAATCCTGTGAATAATGTCATTCCTCTCCACATGAGTAGCATGCATTGGAGAAAAATCTGGTCAGACCTTGTCCATCAGGGTCTTCAATATTTTCGTTCATCAGTGGCTCTTCTAGAATCTTCTTCTTGAGTGTTTCCTTCACTGCATCTTTCTGCTGCTTGACAACTTGTTGCACCTTGGGGTAAATGTGACACTGAGCTGGGTAGTGGGTGGTTCCTTCACACAAGAAACAAGTCACCTGACTACTTGGGCACTCCTCAGCTGGGTGATTTTCTTCACAATGAGTGCATCCATCCTTGTGTTCTTCCTGGGTGTGTCCTATTTCTCCACAGATCTTGCATGCACAAATCTTCTCCTTCAGATTATCATAGCCCTTCTGAATGAGATGGGATCTTAACAGAGTCTTCTTGAATTCTTCCCAACTTTCTGCTCCACTAAATCCTTGTATGGCATGGTGCATTTTCCACGAGATTGCAGCACTTTGTGTAAAGTACTGGAGAGCGTGTGCCACTTCACATTTCCTTGAAATCAAATTGCTCCCGAAGTGTTTCTCCATGTTCTGAATCCATATATCAGCCTCCAGCTGGGTCATTGGTCCAGAGATTACGAGTCCAGCTTCATACTCCATCTGGTAGGGTTGAGGTTTTGGGGATGAGATGGGTAAGAGAGAGAGGGAGATACACACAATACGAACAATATTTTTGAGAATAGGTTTTATTTGTGGCGGTCGGAAAACACACACCAATGACGGCTCACAAATCATCGTATCTAACGTGGGTATAAAACAAGGGTTTGGACTTCTAATGGTCATGTAAATATTTGAACGCTTCAGGGTCTTCGAATTCTTCGGGTCTTGAGAGTCTTCAATTGGTGCACCTTCAATTCTTCAA
Source organism: Hordeum vulgare subsp. vulgare (assembly GCF_904849725.1). NCBI lineage: Eukaryota > Viridiplantae > Streptophyta > Magnoliopsida > Poales > Poaceae > Hordeum > Hordeum vulgare. Next base: position 294,741,412 of record NC_058519.1, read on the forward strand.
ATGCATGTTGAAATCCTCTTTACTTTGAAGTAGAGCTCCATTGATTCTTCATGAGGTCAAAGGGGTAAGGGGATTGTATAACTAGTGGAGGTGAGAGAGAACGTTTGATGAAATCAGAAGGGATGAGAAGTAAAGGATGTTCTTGAAAATAATTTTTTTTTGAGAGATTCTTCCCTAAGGGATTTCCAGTTTCTATGGTCACGTCCTATAGTAAACATGTGCTCTGATGCCATTTCTGTAGCGACCCGACTCAAGACGAGTCAAGCCTCTGCGTATCTGTGCCATCCCTGGATCAGTATGCTGGCACACACATTACATCAATGTATATATCAACGTGCAATCACATGTAAATAGCGTAAAACTGATATATACCTTAAATATCTCAGCGGAAGCAGTCAAGGGAGTGGAGTCCCAATAAACACCAAAGGCAAGTTGAGTGTAGACCGTAACCCTGAATCGTACTCTTACTCGTCGAAGAAAAATATCTGCAACATAAGACGTTGCAGACGTGTAGGTCAGCATATTGAATATGCCGGCAAATCACAGAAGAGAGGGGTGAAAGGTAATCATCTATACTATATGCATATATGGCAGGTGGGGCTATAAGTTTTTAGCGAAAAAAGCAAGTTTTCTCCTACATCAAGAGAGGGCTAAAAAGCAAAATGTTACTACATTGTTGGTTGTTAACGAGATGGTTCCGCCAACCAGTTCTCGTACCCGAGTTGTCAATAATTACCCTCATCAGATATATTTAATGGTGTTGAGAAATCCAAATAACTTCAGTTCCTTTGGCTCAAGTTGTCCATGACCGTGGACACGGCTAATCGATTAGGTTTGAGTACTCTGCAGAGTTTTGCACACGTTCCCCACAAGATTTGATCGCCTCCGAGTAAGTCCTCGCACTTCAGGGTGTTTGAAGACCGGATGATCAAAACATGGTCTTTCAACGGGTCCCTATGAATCCCTATCGGTGCCCATCCATTCCTACCGTTCGTTTACATCTGCTAGCACTGCCTGTCCAGAGTCGCCGCGTTGTCCAACCAAGCCAGAGCCCATAATGACTTGTGGCTGTGCAGGTAAGCCTTGGGTCTTGAAAATATCTGTCCGTATCTTTGAGCCTGGGTGAAGCTTTCCGCAGGATGTCATGGCCTCTCCAGCATCCCGGGTCATC